>NC_055997.1:40719055-41019055 GCF_018446385.1 Zingiber officinale | reverse complement strand
CCTTCATTCCTACACATCTTGACTCATGCACTTCAAATGTTGAAAAGAAATCTTCTAACGAAATTTTTTCTAAATCTTTAGAAATGTAAAAGGCATCTACTAATGATTTGGTATTTATAGGAAAGGAGTTTAAAGCGTACCTTAGCGAATCTCGGTTACTTACCTTTTCTCTGAGATTTGAAAGTCTGGAAATAATTTCTTTTATTCTCGAGTGTAGATGCGCGACTGACTCGTCATCCCCAAGTCGCAGGCTGGTGAGCTGATTGCGAAGCAGATCTCTTCTGGCGAGCTTGGCTTCGGACGTCCCTTCGTTTAGCTCGAGGAACTTCTCCCAAAGTTCCTTTGCCGAGTCGTAGTGCCCGATCCTGTTGACTTCTTGAGGTGGAAGAACGCTTAGCAGATGGTATTCTGCTTTGCCGTTCGCCATGAATTCAGCCTGCTCCTTTTTTGTCCATTGACATTTTTCCTTACCTTCTGGAGCTATAAAGCCAGATTCCATTGTTAAAGTTAATTCAAAGTCTGTTGTATAAAATACCCGCATCAGACTCTTCCAGGTAGTGAAGTCCCCTTCGTATTTTCGACCGGTGGATGCTTGGTCCGGCCATCTCGTTGCTTCGTTGGGTGGTTAGTCCTCCTGAAGCGCCTCGGCTCTGATACCACTTGTAGGAACGTTGCGGCCGGCTAGAAGGGGCGTTGAATAGCCCTAAAAAAAATAAAAGCAAAAACACCCTCCTCGAACTTTAAACTAACACTTGCAGAAAAATAAAATAAATAGAAAATAATAAAAGACGAGGCACCGGATTTGATTGGTTACAACCGGGGAGGTTGTTAATCCAAGGATGATGATCGCACTATTATCTCCTTCAGGCAGAGAAGCCTCTTTTACAGCAGTGTAGGCACAGAAAGACAAAAGCTTATCTAAACAGTGGAAGCGCACAAGTGTTGTTTACAATTTCTAAATTGATTAAAAAGCTTCTGGACCAAGGCTATATTTATAGCCTTGGTCGGGGCGCCTGGAAGGGTTCCGGGCGCCCTGGGGGGATAAATTTTATCCCCCAACGTTCAGATTGAGATAAATCTCGATCTGGTCAACATACTGGGTCTGGGCGGCCGGAGCCATTCCGGGCGCCTCGGGCTGTTCCGAGCGCCCCGGAGCCTAAAGTTAACCTGTGTTGACTTTTTCATCCAGAGACCACTGCTCCGATTTAATTCGCCTCGGATCCGCTCGCTTGGGTGATCTCTGCCATCTGGAAAAGGGCTCACCCGAACCCAAGTTCCGGTCTTCTCGAGCAGGCTTCCCTCCGACTTCTCGTCCCTCGGAATTGTCGCGTGTTTCCTTCTCGTCCGCCGGCGTACTCATCCGCAGTCTTCGTCCCTCGGACGCACCGCGTGTCATCCTTCTCGCTAGCTGCGTCTCTTGCTCCTCGAGCAGTCTTCCGCTCTTGCTTTCGGCGCTCAGAACCACCGCACGCTTCCTTTTCGTCCACCGGTGTACTCTTCCGCAGCACCTCGTCCCTCGGACTGCCGTCCTTCTCGCTAGCTGTTTCTTCCGCTCGACTACCTGTGTTCCTAAGCTTCTGCACACTTAGACATAAGGTTAGAAACACACATGACTTAACTTAACTTGTTGTTCACACAAAAATAACCTTAGGGTTCCAACACTAGACAGCGATAGAATTTCAAAGAACAAGACTTTTGTCAAATAAGCTAATTCATTTGGGACCCTGTAAATCTTTTTTTCCCCTATTCAAAGATCAGTCCTTTGTCTCTGTGTTTTCACGTCAAGAATTCTTTGCATATGAAGAGATGTCAAAGGTGTTTATTACTTCCCAAATAGATTCTCCTACATCTATGTATACACGCTGGTTCATTGGGAATAAGCAGAAAAGTACTACGAATTGTTAAATCATCGCCAGAAATGGCTTAGAAGCAAGAGTTCATTATCTAATGGATCTTTCCATTCTAATATTATATTCAACAATTATCAGTATTTATCAAATCTCTTCCTATCTAAGGGAATGCTATTGTATCAAATGACAGAGACAGTGTTGAGAAGGGGATGACTTTTCCCAGATGAAATAAAGCATTTGATTCTATGTAACAGGATAAAGAATTCTCATTCCTTAGCCATAAAGATATGTGGCCATGAAAAAGGGATTAAGTGAAACAGGATTGGTCGGGTGGTAGAGTCGTGGAAATACTTTTTATTTCATATTTTGAACCTTAGCTTCATGGAACAATATGTTACTGTTGAAACATAGAAGAATTGAAATCTTAGATCAAAATACTATGTATGGATGATATAAAATGTCTAAACTATAAGACAAGTCAGCCTCTCCAAATCATACCAAGGGCCAGGTATCATATATGCCCCCAAAATAAAGGATCTTAAGTACTAGAAGAAAAGCACCTAAACCTAACAAAATTAAGTGAATACCAAAATGCTACGTAGTCATTTTATTTTGATCTTTCCATATATAACCAAAGAATGAAAAAGATTCTTCAAGAGTCTTGAGTCCAAGAAACGCATGATAAATACCACAAAATCCTAAGACTACAAAGGAAATTAAGTGAAGTACTCCAGATTCGAAGTAGGGAAATCAATCCTTGTTCATACATGGATTTCTCTAGTACGAAATGAGAATCTTCAAATAGGTTCATTGCTTCGGCCCAAAATACGATTAATCTGGCATGTGCTATGTTAGGGCTGCAAACGAATCGAGCTGGCTCGCGAACTATTAGAGCCAGCTCGAAAAATATTTGATTCATATTCGAATTTATCGAATTCGAGCCGAACTCAAACATGTTCGAACTTTTTTCGAGCTAAGCTCGAGCCTAAATTATATTGTTCGAACCGCTCGTGAGCCTTAATATTTATTAATATAAGTTAAATATATATTAAATAAATAAATTTTGAGCCTTTCGAACTTATTTTTCAACAATAATTCGAATAGTTCGCAAACATGTTCAAATATTTAGAGCCGAACTCGAATCCGAGCCCTAATTCGAACCGAACTAAAACTAAACATTTTGAATTTTTCGAGCTTCGAATCAAGTTCGAACTCGAATATACTTATTTCTAGCCGAATTCGAGCCTTAAATTTTTTGCATATTCAGCTCGATTCAATTCGTTTACACCCCTAGGCTATGTGAGCTCCAAGTAGTTTATTGGACAAATTAACCTGGCCCACCAAGCAAAACTTGTGGTTTCTTGGTCACGACCAGTTAATGTTAAAGTTTCCATTAAAGAGGGTTTCCACATGGTAGAACCTCCTCAGGGAATATAAGGTTTTCATGAGGCTGATCCTGAGCCGCCATCCAAGTATGAATACCTTCGTTTAAGAGAATATTTTTGGTGTAGAAATTTCAAAATTCGAGATCTTCCACTACACGTATTTCTTGGGAAACGAAATTATAGGCACATAGATTCAGAGTCAAACCAATACTCTAATAACATTCATTCATAAACCAGTTACGAGTACAAACAGCATAAAGAAATGTAACCAACGTTTATTAGAAAAAGCAACCTCGAAGATTTAGGACCAAAAATGATTAGCAATAACCATTGAATAAGTATCTTCAAGTTGAGTTAGGTAAAAATCACGAAATGTATTTGCACCGTCACCATCTTCGAATAAAGTATTTTTTACAATAGCACCATGAATAAAACATACGCTTAATACTTCGGAACTCCCATCATATGAAATGAGTTTAACGTCTAATTATGAAATCCTTGGAAAAAGAGGATGAATCTAAATATCGTTGTTACGCCAAAACTTGGTGCAAAGAACCAACCAGATTGACCCAGTGGATAAATCAACGATATGGAAACAAAAACAACAATTGAACTAGAAAAAACGATTGCATTATAAGGCCGCAATAGAACAGATCGAGCAAGTTCGAATTAACGTAACATGAAACCTATTAGTCCGAAAATACCATGACGAGTAAAATTTCCTTGTGCTTCAGAACCCCATAGTAGCAACTGTCACGCCCCGGAGGAGTCTCTGTCCGAATAAATTTCGGCAGCATCTCCCTTGTACAGCGGACAATCTGAAACTTTCTACATCTTCATATACCTCAGCCACATGCGGCTGGAATAATAACAGAAAATAAAATATAACACACAGACATTCCACGCAGTTTAATAAACAATGATAAGAAAAACTCAAAATTCACCCTACTCAACTACACTCATAAAACACAAATCTGACGATAAGATTAATTTACCTCTTCTGTCGTCTAGGCAGGCATGTAGTAAAAGCAAAACCAAACCAAATCCATCAACATCACAAAATCCATACCATATCCATACCATCAAACAAAACAAATTTATCATAGTCTATGTAAGAAAACCAAAAGACCAATAATATCCTCAAGGTCTGCAGGGACTAGCAACTGGAACTCTCTCCTGACAGCATCAACCTGAAAAATAACAACAATGGAGGCGGGGTGAGTCCAACACTCAGCAGGTACAACTGATATACAAAGTAGGGAAAAAACACCTAGAACTAATCATGCGTGCAGTCTCCTGATATAAGAAAGATAAAATGCATTTGAAGTAAACAGGAGAGAAACTGTACTAACCAGAACCTGGGTATAAGGACAAACAGTCCGAGTGGTATAGAAATCCTGTATGCATGTCAAACATAGGTATCCAAACAATATGCAGCATATAAATGCAGCAAACACAAACACAAGCAATAAATGCATCATGCATATGATGCCAATGATGCGTCCTGGTCACCCCTGACGCCAGTCGATCATCTCACACACAATAGTGAGGCCGAGTGGGTAGGGTTGTGACAACCGTGCACTCTGTCATCACTACCCCTGATGAGTGACCGAGTGGACGGGATGCTGTCGGAGTACACCTATCCTCCTACCCCAAATCATAAATGGGGGAGCGCAATGCTCTCAACTCTCGGTACACGATGACGGGGAGGAATCCCTGCCGGCTAACACGTTACATCACGCTACCCATGAGTGGACCAACGGAGCCAAACAAAGTCCCTGCTGCAACACACTGCCTGAATCGACCACTAACCCATGAGTGGTGGTGTGTGCAGATCCATGTAACTAGCGATGTGCTCAACAATAATGGAGCGGACTATCGCACAGCATGCAATTATGCAAATGGTGCATGGCACTAACCACAAAATATCCTGAGCTAAACCATGTATATATATATAGAAAGTGCACCATAAGTCAATGAATCAAAACAACAGTGCACAGATCAGATAAGGTATACAATCTAGGTCCTGAACATGGTGAAGCATGGTATATCACTACCCCTACAAGCATGTATAAACAGGTAAAGTATACATGAGATGCAAACCAAGCAATCAATCAAGCATGTAACAAGTTTTGGGTAGTGATTAACCGAAACAGAATGAGGAACATAATTAATGCAATTTGTTAAATTCACTACTATGTATATCAAACGACATAAAGTCAAAACTACCCGCCTCCGATAAGAAAAGTCCAATCTGTCCAAATACGACGTAGAGATACTCGTCTCGCGTCAAGATCCTGTGTCACCCATATACATATTTTTTTATTTAACTACAATTCTTGTAAATAGCTAAATCTCACTTCTCAACCGTTCTTGCTGCCAGTAAACCTGACCGAAGCGAGGTAAATGGTGTTGCCCTCTAAATCAAATACCCTACGTCAATAATCCACACTTAACTAACTTAAAATTTATCACTGCACAGATGCTCACCTTAAAGTATAGCAGTCAATCTGCAACTCACCACCGCAACTCAGAGATCAAAATCTCACTTCTCACCCTCCTCAACTGATACACAGTCCCGAATGTGACTACTGGACCAAGAAACAACCCACAGCAACCACTTCTCTTCAGGATTCCAGTATACTGTTCTGATCAAAGGTAATGGCAAGAGTGGAGACCCCGGATCAGATTTGGGATTCAACCATATTATTCCAACAACAACCTAAATTCAAGAAAATAATTTACTCATCTTACCTCAATTCGCAACAGGGACGTTGCTGCTGGAGAAAGGCAGCCGCTGGAAGGTGGCTGTCGGACCCAAGAACAACCCACAGCAAATCCTAATTCCTAAACCCACTGAACCGCACAACGTGGAGGCAACCTCCACTCGGGAAAGGAGAAGAAGCAGGGGCGTAGCTACATGGGGCCGAGGGGGTGCGACCGCCCCCTCTGAAATTTGGGGGGGGGGGGGGGGGGGGGGAATTAATATAGTGATTTTTTTTAAAAAAAAAAGATTTAGTTATAAATTCTAAAAATTTTAGGATTTTTTTATAAAATATTCAATTAAAACAAACAAGAACCCAAACTTTTTTTCTCTCTTTCCGCCAATCTTTTTTTTCTCTGTCAATATTTGTTTTTCTCTCTCCCATTGCCCGTACTTTTATCCCCTCTCCCTTCCTCCTCCTAATCCCCTCTCCTTTTTTCTCTCCTGTGGTCTTCTTCCTCTCATAATCCCCTTATTATTCTTTTCCTAATCTTAATTTTACCCTTTAAGTTTTCGTCTCTATTTTAACAACTCGATTAAGTTTCCGTCACTAATTAACTTTCTAATTAAGGTTTTTATTCTCAATTTTTCTTCCCATCACCCTAAAATCTTCCTCTCTGATCGACCTTCTCTCCGGTCTCTGACACGCTCCTCTCCTCTTTGATCTCTAGCACTGGCATGCATCTCGTCGGTATGCACGATCTTCTCCCATTCCCTCTCCTCTCTTAGTGACTGCTTGGCGGTGGCCTCACAGCGAGGTCTCGCTTTTGCCATAGCCTCACAGTGAGGTCTTTCCTTGATTGTGGCCTTGCAGTGAGGTGGTGAGGTTGGGCGTGACCTCAATAGTGTGTCATAGTCAGCTTGAATTTGCCCCCCTGAATACAAATTCTAGCTACGCCACTGAGAAGAAGGGTCGGCGCCAGTGTTGAGGAGGAACGGTGATGCCTCGTAAGGGTGAGGGTGTCACGGGTTGGCCAGCTAGGGCAGAAGAAGCCGCGGCAATGTACTGCGGGTGTGGCACCGTCGGGGTGGAGAAGGCTCTGCCGAGAAGATGGCTAGGGCACAAGCACAGAGAAGACAGCCGACGGCAAAGATCTAGGCACGGTTTCCGGATCAGAGTGGTGGCGGCGTTACTAGGCCTCGGAATGCCGACGCTCGAAAGAAGAGAGGAAGAGGGAGGAAATGGAGAAGATCGGCTCGGGGAGAAGAAAACGGTCGCGGCGCCAGTTAGGGCAAGGGGGTTCAGCGGCGTCCGGCACAAGAAGGGCACGCAGCAGAGAAAGAAAAGAAACGAAGAAAAAAATAAAGAAAATAAAAGAAATCAAAAGTAAAGGGAAAGAAATTAAACTTTTCCTCGTTTAAATGGGTAGCCTAAACAGGCTTTTTTTCCCGAAACCCCGTTTTATCCCCGTAAACTCATCCATACGAGCTCCGAAAAATTTCCGAAAAAATTCCAAAAATTCCGAGAAATTACCTTATTAATATTCGCCTATTTTCGATATTTTACATTCTCCCCCACTAATTAAAATTTGGTCCCTAAATTTCGTTATCTACCATCAGCAAGTACTAATAACAGACAAAAAGTATAAATGTTGAACGGTAAACTGAATTGCATACCTCACGTAAAAAGATAGGGATATCGAGCTCGGATAGTATCCTCGAGCTCCCATGTAGCCTCCTCGTCCGAATGATGCTGCCATCCGACTTTAACCAGCCGGATAATCTTGTTCCGCAACTGACGCTCTTTCCGATCGAGAATCCGTACCGGAACCTCCTCATAAGTAATGTCAGGTTGAACTAGAACTGGGATATCTGCCAGCACATGTGTCGGGTCAGGTACGTATCTCCTCAGCATAGATACGTGGAATACATCGTGGACGCCTGCCAGGGATGGTGGTAGTGCCAGTCGGTAAGCTACCGCTCCGATCCTCTCCAAGATCTCGAAAGGGCCAATGTACCGCGGAGCTAGCTTACCTCTGAGGCCAAATCTTTTCACCCCTTTCGTGGGTGAAACTCGTAAAAATACATGGTCGCCAACAGAGAACTCTAGTGGTCTGCGTCTCCGATCAGCATAACTCTTCTGGCAGTCCTGCGCCTCTGACATCCTCCGTCTGATAGTATGAACCAACTCTACATCCTGTTGAACTCTATGAGGTCCCAACAACTGGGCCTCTCCAACCTCATCCCAGAGGACGGGTGTCCGACAAGGTCTACCATACAACGCCTCAAACGGTGTCATCTGGATAGTCGAATGAAAGCTGTTGTTGTAAGCAAACTCTACTAACGGCAGATGGTCCTCCCAACTGCCTCTGAAATCCATAACACATGACCTCAGCAGATCCTCTTAAGTCTGAATGATCCGCTCTGACTGTCCATCTGTCTATGGATGGAAAGCTGTACTGAAACGGAGCTGTGTGCCCAAGGCCTGCTGCAGACTCTGCCAGAAACGAGACGTGAACCGTGGATCTCTATCCGAAATGATACTCAACGGAACACCATGTAGTCTGATAATCTCCCGACAAAACAGATCTACCAATCGATCCAGGAAATCGGTCTTCCGGATCGCTAACGAGTGCGCGGATTTGGTTAATCGATCAACGATTACCCAAATCGCGTCATGGCCTCGTCGTGTCCTCGGCAAACCCACCACCAAGTCCATAGTAATATGTTCCCATTTCCACTCGGAAATAGGAATCCGCTGAAGTAATCCAGCAGGTCCCTAGTGCTCAGCCTTCACCTGCTGACAGACAAGACACCTAGCTACAAATTCCGCGATGTCTTTCTTCATACCGTTCCACCAGTAGGAACACCTCAAATCTCGATACATGCGGGTCCCGCCTGGGTGGAACGTAAATCGAGAGTGATGAGCTTCCTGAAGTAGCTCCTGTAAGACCGGATGAGACTGAGGTACGCATAATATGTCTCGGAAGTATATAATACCCTCCTCGTCTCGTGTGAACTCGGTCTGCTGCCCGGCAGCTATCTGGCTACAAATAAACTGCAACTACTGATCAGCAGCCTAGGGCTCTCGTATCATCGTCCTGATCAACGACTGAGCAACCATGGTAACCAGAGTACCCTGCTCTGTCTGTCCTTACCCCTCAAGGCCCAAATCGGAGGAACCTTAAATCAAGTCTGTGACCACAACTCGGTGGCAAGCTAAAGTTCCTCCGGACTTCCTGCTAAGCGCATCGGCAACCACATTAGCTCTCCCCAGGTGATAGCTAATAGTATCATCAAAATCCTTCAGGAACTCCATCCATCTCCTCTGTCGGAGATTAAGTTCCTTCTAAGTAAACAGATATTTGAGACTCTTATGGTCAGTGAGAATCTCAAATGTAACACCATATAAATAATGTCGCCAAATCTTCATGACAAAAATAATGGCGACTTGCTCCAGATCATGTACAGGGTAGATCTTCTCATGCTCCTTCAACCGACGAGAAGCATAGGAGACTACCATATCGTGCTGCATCAGAACAGCGCTCAAACCCTGAATAGATGCGTCGGTGTAGAGGACATATCCGTCCTCTCCAGAAGGTAAAACCAAAATCGGAGTCGACACTAGTCGCCGCTTCAGCTCCTAGAAGCTGGTCTTGCCATCCTCAGTCCAAGTGAACTCCACGCCTTTCCTGGTCAGGCGTGTAAGTAGCATAGCAATCCTTGAGAAACCCTCAACGTATCTCTGGAAATATCGAGCCAAACAAAGGAAGTTGCGAGCCTCTTCTATAGACTCCGTCTACTCCCAACGGTAACAACCTCGATCTCCTGTGGAACCACGGTATACTCCTACTGATGACCATGTGTCTCAAACATCTCACATAAGATAACCAAAATACGCACTACTGATCTTCACATCTAGACGTTTCCATCGAAGCATCTCTAGAACTATGCAAAGATGAAGTGCGTAACTCACCGTGGATCTGAAATAGATCACAACACCGTCAACAAAGACAATGGAAACCCCTGGGAATACTAAAATCATCAAGTCTCTGAAAACCTCTAAGGCTTCCCAAACCCTAATGGTAAAATCATGACACATAATGTCCGTATCACAGACATTTCTAACCATAAAATCCCTGACAATAAGTCTGAAATATGATCACCAATGATATAAATCATCTAAGCATAGATCCTCCAGTGTGAGAGCAACGCTCCATCAAAGAAAATACCACATATGTGGGAGCAACGCTCTACCACAAGAAATCCTCAATATGTAGGAGTAACACTCCACTACAAATAATCCATAACATGTATCTGCAATAGATATGGGAGCAATGCTCCGCTACAAGCAATCCGAAATATGTATATGTGGGAGCTCCGCTCCACCACAAACGATCCATAAGTGTCCATGGCACCTAACTATCCAACTCGAGGCTGCACGAGATCACTCAACCACATATCACTGTGGCAGCCAAAGGTATAAACAACCTAGTAAACAAATCAAATCCATAGTCAACTCTATCATCATCCTAGTGGGTTGGTCAACCACTAATAGGAGAATTAGTTGACAGAGTTATACAACCAATAACATAATGTAGACACTCAGCATTCTACATTCAACATAGGTAGAATTATCATGATGCTACCCACCATACACCTGGCACACATGCACACACATCATATGTATGATCGACATAATCCTCCAATTAGTACACACCAAACATACTCACAACATAGGCATAATTCATCGTGATAACTCCAACAATGCATACCGAACCCGTGTGCATATATCGAAATAGGTATAATCAACAATACACCTCAACAATACTCACATGACATATATACATCTATGTCAAGAATATAATCAACGTAATACTTCCAACAAATCATAATCGACACGAGTATACTCTCAGAACAATCATATAATAAACAAGATACCTCAAATATTACACCGAACACATCTGCACATATCACAACTCAGATTAAATCGATAAGATACATCCAATAAAACACTCAAACATATGTGCACATTCCACAATATAGTTTTTAATTGACAAATACCTCTAATAAACAATCAGACATGTATGTCTAACCACTCGGGTATAATCTACTAGAAACCCACAATAATCATATGTATAAATGGGTACGACCCAAAAGATAAAGTCAGAATTCAAGAACATCAAGACACTCTCATTTTTATCCTCAAAAATATCAGCCCACATGATATCAGATGAATAAGTCTCTACTCCCCATGAGAGCAAGTTAGCATTCAAAACATCAAATCATTATTTATCCATATAGTCCAATATCAGAGGAAGCAAATATCAATTTTATCATCCTGTTAACTAACCACAACTAACCAGATTTATTAAAATCTCATAGGCACACTCAACCATAAACTCTCTAGCACCCGATTTATAATCTGATCACCAACTATAATCATCAAACCTGTGAATATCATACATGACACTCACTATGTCACCATCAACGACAACCCAAATAATAGATCATCAAAATAGTTATCCACTAATAGATCATCAAAACAAATATCTAGTAATAGATCATCAGACAACCACATAACATTTACTCTCATAAATCATTAGAAATCAACATATCACTATATCTGATCTCACAATATCCTTCAACCTCAAATCATTCTCAACAATGATCAAACATGATAACTCCCCAAATGACCAATTTTCATCGTATCGGTACCCTAATATCCAAAAGATATGAGTATAAAAACTCTACTGGCTAAGTCAACAGGAATATGTAGGTATCATCCATTACCCAACTAACAATAGCAGAGGCTGGTACGTGCCTCCATCTCCTACTAGTAGTAACAGAAGCTAAAACTACTGTTGGTATGATATGAAAAATCACCAGAGACTATAATCCTTGATCTCTATTAAGACCAACCATGCTCAATGGCTAACCCATCACATGTAATATGTGTTACAACAACCAAACAGGTACTAAATAAAGAATGCTAATATATGTCATATACTATAAAATTAAACATCATACCTATATGCCGTCTGGAGATGTTCCATCGCTGTCCAGTTCCCAACTTCTGACCTCAAAATTCCGAACATGAAAATCACCGGAAATCCATATAAATCCGAAACGAAAATTCGAAACATAACCATAACGAAAATTCGAAAATGCCCAGTTGACTCGCAAATCTGCCTCTGATACCAAATAAATTGGTATCATGTTATCCCAAATATCCAAAATACAAAAATAAAGATTGTAAAACATAGGCTCTGATACCAAATAAATTGTCACGCCCCGGAGGAGTCCCTGTCTGAAGAAATTTCTGCAGCATTTCCCCTATACAGCAGACAATCTGAAACTTTCTACATCTCCATATACCTCAGCTATTGGTGCAACTTTAGGTCAAGGTTGACCTGGTTGACCAGACTCGAGTTGACTTGACTCGAGTTGTGTTTTGATGTTTGATGAGTTATGTTTGACAATGTTTGACGTGAACAGAAAAGTTGTATCTTGATGTTTTACAAGGATACAAGCTTGGGAGATTGTGGGTGCAACCCGTGGTCAAGGTTGACCTGGTTGACCCGAGGTGAGTTGACCTGACTCGGAAAAGTCCAAGCAGGGAGCTTGGCACGGGAAAAGTCCAAGCAGGGAGTTTGGCATGGTGAAAAGTCCAAGAAGGGAGTTTGGCATGGTGAAAAGTCCAAGCAGGGAGCTTGGCACGGGAAAAGTCCAAGTATGGAGACTTGGCACGGAGAAGTCCAAGTATGGAAGCTTGGCACATGGGAAGTCGGAGAGGGCTCGGTAGCTCGTTCTCCGGACTGTGGTCAGAGAGGGCTCGGGAGCTCGTTCTCTGGACCGGATGGAAGTCGGAGAGGGCTCGGTAGCTCGTTCCCCGAACTATGGTCAGAGAGGGCTCTGTAGCTCGTTCTCTGGATCGGATGTGGAAAGTCCTGGTGAGTGAAGCCAGGCAGACGGATAAGTCCTGGTGAGTGAAGCCAGGCAGTGGGAAAGTGCTGGTGAGTGAAGTCAGGCAGTTGTGAAAACCCTAGTGAGTGAAGCTAGGTGAAAGTCCTGGTGAGTGAAGCCAGGTAGTGGGAAAGTCCTGGTGAGTGAAGCCAGGCAGTTGGAAAGTCCTGGTGAGTGAAGCCGGGCAGATTGGAAATCCTGGTGAGTGAAGCCAGGTGAAAATCCTAGTGAGTGAAGCTAGGTGAAAGTCCTGGTGAGTGAAGCCGGGCAAGGGAAAATCCAGATGGATCAAGGGTGATCGGATATTTGGTGTTGAGAAGGTCAAGTAGGTCAAGGGAGTGACCGGATACTTGACACGGAGAGAAAAGTCCAAGTGGGTCAAATGGATTGACCGGACACTTGGTGGGGAGTCTTAGCAGGTCAAGGGAGTGACCGGATGCTAAGCATGATGTACCAAGAGGTCAAGGTTGACCGGATATTGGTTTGAACTTGGTTTGGGCAAAAACCAAGACCTGGATCGGTCTGGTGACCGATCCACTGATATTGTGGTTTCCTGATCGGTCTGGAGACCGATCAGAAAGCGATCAGTGTGCCTCTGTGAGCTTACTGATCGGTCTGGGGACCAATCAGCAGGAAGCCTGATCGGTCCCCGGGACCGATCAGGGTACGCACAGAGAGTTGGGCAACTCTCTGTGAAAGCATTCTGATCGGTCTGGGGACCGATCAGCACAGAGCCTGATCGGTCTCCATGACCGATCAGAAGAACCCTGGACCGATCAGGGTGGAGCCTGATCGGTCCAGGACTAGCCATTGTGACTCAACGGCTAGGTTATTTCGGGCTTCTATGTTCTGGCCTTTTTGCTTGCAGGTTCGCAGGTTGGCTCAAGATATCAGAGGTTATAAAAGGAGATCGAGGGCTGCTACTTCTTACTTCTTCTTCCTCCTCTGAACTGAGCTGCTGTTCTTCTGAAAGTTGTGCTCTTGAGCTTTGCTGAGCTCCGAAGCTTCGGGTGAGCTTCTTTGACTGAGTTGCTTGTTGGCATTCGTCCGTGAAGTTGGTGCTTCATCCGGGACTTCAGTCAACGAGAAGGCAAGCGAGTATTTGTACATTCATTGTGTATTTTGTTCTTGCTCTTCTTTGTATTTCCATATTGCTGTTGCAAGCTATTGTGGCGAGGTTTCTCCACCCAGAAGGAGTGATTATTAGCCGGGTTTCCGGGGTCTCATCCACCGACGGATTGATAGGCTTCGTCCACATTACGGACACGCCGAGGAGTAGGAGTATATCTCCGAACCTCGTTACATCGCTGCGTGTTGAGGTTTGATCTTCTTATCTTTGTTTCTTTGTTTTATTTTCCGCTGCGCTAACGTCAACTTGTAGAAAGAAACAAAAATTTGGGGTCGGCTATTCACACCCCCCCTCTCTAGCCGCGACCGTCGATCCTAACAAGTGGTATCAGAGCCAGGTCGCTCTTCGCCGGATTAACACCCGAGGGAGCACAAGCTAGAGATGGATCAACTCGGAGAAGACATCACCATTCCACCTTTCTATGACCGCGACGACTTCGCGTATTGGAAGGTAAGAATGAGGTATTTTCTTATGACTAACCTTGAAAATTGGAGTTGTGTTCAATTAGGTTTCAAGCCTCCAATGGATAAGGAAGGAAAACCACTCGAGAAGAAGAAGTGGACAAGGGAACAAATCCACCATTCCACAATCAACGATGAGGTAATGAAAGTATTTGAATTCTCATTACCTAATGACATTCTATGTAAGATAGGTGGATACAACAATGCCAAGGAGTTGTGGAACAACTTGGCTAAGTTCCATGAGGGGAACTCCACTTCAAGCCATGAAGAGGAGTCAAGTGAGCCAAGGAGTTCACATCATGGAGGGATGGATTTAGAAGTTGAGGGCTACTCAACATCTAAAAAAGAAGAGGAGGAGAGTTCCTCTTCAAGTTCGGAGCAAGGAGAAGAAGCTTCTACCTCCGGAAGGGATGAAAGAGAGAGCTTACATCCCACCTCAACCCTAGGTAACTCAAGCAATTTAAGTTCTAGTAAATTGCATATATTATGCTTTGAGTGTAGGGAACTTGGACATTACAAGAGTAAATGTCCAAAGAGGGTTAGGAAGACTCCACCGGTGCCAAAGATCAAGGAAGCCGGAGTCCCGATACGCAAGAGCAAGGAGCACGTGGTGTGCTTCCAATGCAAGCGAAGGGGACATTATCGGAGCCAATGTCCGAGGGGGAGGCAACCTCACAAGGACAAGAAGACGAGCACATCGATAGGAGGAGCTAAGGCAAACCCTAAGGTAATCTCTAAGGCACATTATTGCAATAATAATAAGACACATGCTAGTAGCCTTATTGCTATTGTTAATAATGGTAAGCATGATAACATTAGAAATCGATACACATGCTTAGGTGCCAAACATGTGAGCCTAGATAAGGATAACACTAGGAAAGCCAACCCTAGAATTAACTCATCTAAGGCTAAAGAAAACCTAGGTAGGAATCTCAAATCAACTAGACACATGCCTAGGAATGCCTCAAAGAAAAAAGACAAATCAAGTCTTGAGGTATTAAAGAAGGAAAATCAAGTCTTGAGGTCAAGACTTGACATGTTAGAAAAGACCCTTAAAAATTTGGAAAAGTCAAATATAGGGTCTAAGGGTCAAAAACCAAAGCCCAAGGACATGAAAGGTTTGGGTCACAAACCTAAGTCCCAAGTGGTCAAGCCCACTTATCACAATGTTCCATTAGATTATGGAACAAAATCTAGGGCAAGGAAGACCATCACCAAGGTCACAAGGGGAGTCACCCCTAGAGTTGATCTTGATGAGTCCCAAATGACCAAGGCTTCAAAGCCTAGGAGAGTCATTAGAAGGGTTGCTAGGGATGTCATCCCTAGTGAATATTTAGTGAACCCAATGAGCTCCAATAGGTATTGGGTTACTAGGAGCGTGATTTCATCACGCTAGATTAGTTAGGGTGTACCAACCTTACTTGAATAGGTAGTTAACCTAATCATGGCAAAAGGTGGCACTTTAGGATTTTTCAAGGTATAATCAAGCCTTGAAAATGAAATTAAGAATTATTCCTAAGGTGATTAGAATGTGCCAATCAAATTTGAGGAGTTTTCTAGAGTCAATCTAATTGGCACATAGTGATCTAAAAATCTTTGGTATAAGATGCTAGGTCTATTACACTTAGGAATATAGAACCTATGACAAAATGATCAAAATTATCAAAAATGGCAACTAAGGCTATAATTAGGTATTTTCTATACCTTTATGTGCTATTTGCCATATATTGTTTGTCATATGCCATGTCATGACATCATATTTATTTTATGATCATTTAAAATATCATGTTAATGCTTAGGTTAGTTAAATGTCATGCTTTATTTAAGTTTCATACTTTATGCCATGACATCATGACATTGGCACATGTTTCCATTTATGATACAATTATATGCCATGTCATCATCTTGTGCATTAATGATCAATGAAATTGATTTAAGGACTAAAACACAATTTGATATGGAGATCAAATTGTTATTTAGAAAAATACATGAGAACTTAGATTAAGCTAACCTAAACCCATATCTCACATCAAAATTGACTTGGATGTGTTTGATACACCTTAGATGTGTGTGAGATATTAGGATTGTGAGTTAGGATCAAGGTGCATAGTTCTTGTACCTAAATGAGCCTAATTCTAATTGGGGATCATAGGAAAAGCTTGTGTACAAGTCATGTACATTTAGCCCTAAGATTGTGGTCCCAAATTAAAGGGTTTAAAATCATTTTAAAATTGATTTGAAAAAACCTTGATGAAGCTTTTCTAGTGATAGCTCTCATCATTGAGCAAAGTGATACAAAGATGAGTTAACTTTGAGCTATTTCAAAGACTTTTGAACTTTGTATCAAGATTGAAAAATGAAAGATATTTTCATAAAAAACTATTTTTCCTTGATAGTATATGTTATGAGGAATGTATCCTCAAAGTTTTATAATTTCGAATTTTACGAATTTTGAGGGGTTTCAATTTCGGAAGGAAATTAAACCGATATCGAGGTTGTGGACCGATCGAAGAGTATGATCGGTCCAGTAGTTGTGGATCGGCCATGGACCGATTCAGAAGACTTGATCGGTCCGTGACCGATCGTATGCGCGATTGTCTGAAATTTCTGAAATTTCAAGAATGAAGTTGGTGTTTTGAATTTCTAAAGGGTTGAAACTCCAAGACATTGTTGGTGCAATGGTCAAGGGGAGTTGACCTTTAGGGGAGTTTACCTATTAGTCAAGGGGGAGTTGACTTTTAGGGGGAAGTTTTACTCCTAAAAGACTTAAGTGATATGGGATTATCACTAAGTTAATTGTTGACTCTAGTGTCAAGGGGGAAATTAAGGGTTTCAATGAAAGGTATGGGACTTTCATTAGGAAGAAACTCTTGACCTTGATTCACTCTTTTTGATGCGTGTCAAAAAGGGGGAGAATGTCTCATTGGAGTTTGAGGAGAATGGAGAATGTCTAGAGAATGTTCAGGGAAGAACATTGGAAAACCTAAGTTAGGTTATCGGGTTAACCTAACTTGATTATGAGTTTTGTCAAACATTAAAAAGGGGGAGATTGTTGGTGCAACTTTAGGTCAAGGTTGACCTGGTTGACTAGACTCGAGTTGACTTGACTCGATTTGTGTTTTGATGTTTGACGAGTTATGTTTGACGTGAACAGAAAAGTTGTATCTTGATGTTTTACAAGGATACAAGCTTGGGAGATTGTGGGTGCAACCCGTGGTCAAGGTTGACCTGGTTGACCCGAGGTGAGTTGACCTGACTCGGAAAAGTCCAAGCAGGGAGCTTGGCACGGGAAAAGTCCAAGCAGGGAGTTTGGCATGGTGAAAAGTCCAAGCAGGTGTTTGGCACGGGAAAAGTCCAAGTATGGAGACTTGACAAGGAGAAGTCCAAGTATGGAAGCTTGGCACATGGGAAGTCGGAGAGGGCTCGGTAGCTCGTTCTCCGGACTGTGGTCAGAGAGGGCTCGGGAGCTCGTTCTCTGGACCGGATGGAAGTCGGAGAGGGCTCGTGTAGCTCGTTCCCTGGACGAGAGGGCTCAGTAGCTCGTTCTCCGGACCGGATGTGGAAAGTCCCGTGAGTGAAGCCAGGTGGGAAAGTCTGGGAGTGTCAGTAGGAAGAAACCCTAGTGAGTGAAGCTAGGTGAAAGTCCCGTGAGTGAAGCCATGCGGTGGGAAAGTCACGGTGAGTGAAGCCGGTGGGAGAAAGTCTCGTGAGTGAAACTAGGCGGTTGGAAAGTCCTGGTGAGTGAGGCCTGGTGAATGAAGTGAGGCGGTGAAAATCCTAGTGAGTGAAGCTAGGTGAAAGTCCTGGTGAGTGAAGCCGGGCAAGGGAAAATCCAGATGGATCAAGGGTGATCGGACATCTGGTGTTGAGAATGTCAAGTAGGTCAAGGGAGTGACCGGATACTTGACACGAAGAGAAAAGTCCAAGTGGGTCAAAGGGATTGACCGGACACTTGGTGGGGAGTCTTAGCAGGTCAAGGGAGTGACCGGATGCTAAGCATGATGTACCAAGAGGTCAAGGTTGACCGGATATTGGTTTGAACTTGGTTTGGGCAAAAACCAAGACCTGGATCAGTTTGGTGACCGATCCACTGATACTGTGGTTTCCTGATCGATCTGGAGACCGATCAGAAAGCGATCAGTGTGCCTCTGTGAGCTTACTGATCGGTCTGGGGACCAATCAGCAGGAAGCCTGATCGGTCCCCGGGACCGATCAGGGTACGCACAGAGAGTTGGGCAACTCTCTGTGAAAGCATTCTGATCGGTCTGGGGACCGATCAGCACAGAGCCTGATCGGTCTCCATGACCGATCAGAAGAACCCTGGACCGATCAGGGTGGAGCCTGATCGGTCCAGGACTAGCCGTTGTGACTCAACGGCTAGGTTATTTCGGGCTTCTGTGTTCTGGCCTTTTTGCTTGCAGGTTCGCAGGTTGGCTCAGGATATCAGAGGTTATAAAAGGAGATCAAGGGCTGCTACTTCTTACTTCTTCTTCCTCCTCTGAACTGAGCTGTTGTTCTTCTGAAAGCTGTGCTCTTGAGCTTTGCTGAGCTCCGAAGCTTCGAGTGAGCTTCTTTGACTGAGTTGCTTGTTGGCATTCGTCCGTGAAGTTGGTGCTTCATCCGGGACTTCAGTCGACGAGAAGGCAAGAGAGTATTTGTACATTCATTGTGTATTTTGTTCTTGCTCTTCTTTGTATTTCCATATTGCTGTTGCAAGCTATTGTGGCGAGGTTTCTCCACCCAGAAAGAGTGATTATTAGCCGGGTTTCCGGGGTCTCATCCACCGACGGATTGATAGGCTTCGTCCACCTTACGGACACGTCGAGGAGTAGGAGTATATCTCCGAACCTCGTTACATCGCTGCGTGTTGAGGTTTGATCTTCTTGTCTTTGTTTCTTTGTTTTATTTTCCGCTGCGCTAACATCAACTTGTAGAAAGAAACGAAAATTTGGGATCGGCTATTCACACCCCCCCCCCTCTCTAGCCGCGACCGTCGATCCTAACATCAGCCACATGCGGCTGGAATAATAAAGAAAATAAAATACAACACACAGACATTTCACGCAGTTTAATAAGCAATGATAAGAAAAACTCAAAATCCACCCTACTCAACTACACTCATAAAACACAAATCCGACGATAAGATCAATTTACCTCTTCTGTCGTCTAGCCAGGCATGTAGTAAAAGCAAAACCAAACCAAATCCATCGACATCAAAAAATCCATACCATATCCATACCATCAAACAAAACAAATTTAACATAGTCTATGTAAGAAAACCAAAAGACCAATAATATCCTCGAGGTCTGCAGGGACTAGCAACTGGAACTCTCTCCTGACAGCATCAACCTGAAAAATAACAACAATGGAGGTGGGGTGAGTCCAACACTAAGCAGGTACAACTGATATACAAAGTAGGGAAATAAAACCTAGCATTAATCATGCGTACAGTCCCCTGATATAAGAAAGATAAAAATGCATCTGAAGTAAACAGGAGAGAAACTGTACTAACCAGAACCTGGGTATAAGGACAAACAGTCCAAGTGGTATAGAAATCCTGTATGCATGTCAAACATAGGTATCCAAACAATATGCAGCATATAAATGCATCAAACACAAACAATAAATGCATCATGCATATGATGCGAATGATGCGTCCTGGTCACCCCTGACGCCAATCGATCATCTCACACACAATAGTGAGGCCGAGTGGGTAGGGTTGTGACAACCGTGCACTCTGTCATCACTACCCCTGATGAGTGACCGAGTGGACGGGATGCTGTCGGAGTACACCTATCCTCCTACCCCAAATCATAAATGCGGGAGCGCAATGCTCTCAACTTCAGGTACACGATGACGGGGAGGAATCCCTGCCGGCTAACACGTTGCATCACGCTACCCATGAGCGGACCAACGGAGCCAAACAAAGTCTCTGCTGCAACACACACTGCCTGAATCGACCACTAACTCATAAGTGGTGGTGTGTGCATATCCATGTAACTAGCGATGTGCTCAACAATAATGGAGCGGACTATCGCACAGCATGCAATCATGCAAATGGTGCATGGCGCTAACCATAAAATATCCTGAGCTAAACCATGTATATACATATAGAAAGTGCACCATAAGTCAATGAATCAAAACAACGGTGCACAGATCAGATAAGGTATACAATCTAGGTCCTGAACATGGTGAAGCATGGTATATCACTACCCCTACAAGCATTTATAAACAGGTAAAGTATACATGAGATGTAAACCAAGCAATCAATCATGTAACAAGTTTTGGGTAGTGATTAACCGAAACAGAATGAGGAACATAATTAATACAATTTGTTAAATTCACTACTATGTATATCAAACGACATAAAGTCAAAACTACCCGCCTCCGATAAGAAAAGTCCAATCTGTCCAAATACGACGTAGAGATACTCGTCTTGCGTCAAGATCCTGTGTCACCCATATACATATTTTTTTATTTAACTACAATTCTTGTAAATAGCTAAATCTCACTTCTCAGCCGTTCTTGCTGCCAGTAAACCTGACCGAAGCGAGGTAAATGGTGTTGCCCTCTAAATCAAATACCCTACATCAATAATCCACACTTAACTAACTTAAAATTTATCACTGCACAGATGCTCACCTTAAAGTATAGCAGTCAATCTGCAACTCACCACCGCAACTCAGAGATCAAAATCTCACTTCTCACCCTCCTCAACCGATACACAGTCCCGAATGCGACTGCTGGACCAAGAAACAACCCACAGCAACCACTTCTCTTCAGGATTCCAGTATACTGTTATGATCAAAGGTAATGGCAAGAGTGGAGACCCCGGATCAGATTTGGGATTCAACCATATTATTCCAACAACAACCTAAATTCAAGAAAATAATTTACTCATCTTACCTCAATTCGCAACAGGGACGTTGCTGCCGGAGAAAGGCAGCCGCTGGAAGGTGGCTGTCGGACCCAAGAACAACCCACAGCAAATCCTAATTCCTAAACCCACTGAACCGCACAACGTGGAGGCAACCTCCACTCGGGAAAGGAGAAGAAGGGTCGGCACCAGTGCTGAGGAGGAACGGCGATGCCTCGTAAGGGTGAGGGTGTCACGGGTCGGCCGGCTAGGGCAGAAGAAGCCGCGGCGATGTACTGAGGGTGTGGCACCGTCGGGGTGGAGAAGGCTCTGCCGAGAAGATGGCTAGGGCTCAAGCACAGAGAAGACAGCTGACGGCAAAGATCTAGGCACGGTTTCCGGATCAGAGTGGTGGCGGCGTTACTAGGGCTCGGAATGCCGACGCTCGAAAGAAGAGAGGAAGAGGGAGGAAATGGAGAAGATCGGCTCAGGGAGAAGAAAACGGTCGCGGCGCCAGTTAGGGAAAGGGGGTTCAGCGGCGTCCGGCGCAAGAACGGCACGCGGCAGAGAAAGAAAAGAAACGAAGAAAAAAATAAAGAAAATAAAAGAAATCAAAAGTAAAGGAAAAGAAATTAAACTTTTCCTCGTTTAAATGAGTAGCCTAAACAAGCTTTTTTTTCCTGGAACCCTGTTTTATCCCCGTAAACTCGTCCATACGAGCTCTGAAAAATTCCCGAAAATTTTTCAAAAATTCCGAAAAATTCCCTTATTAGTATTCGCCTATTTTCTGTATTTTACAGCAACAAAGAATGTGCTAAATTATTCACGGGAGTGGAATCTACAATGGTTAAAAAATTACAACCTTCCAAATAGGAAATGAAATTATAAAAGTTGTACTTGTAAACCAACCTCCTAAAGCAAAATAAGCATAAGGAAAGAGCAATAGGCGGGATCAACCTACAAAAACGAAAGTCTCTGTAACTAATCATCCATAATATCAAATAGATCATTTTCTTCTTGGGTAAATTTATCAATGGCTATAATTTATCAATGGCTATAGTGATCCTTCTATTTAACTACTTCAACTATTTCCGAACACCTCGTAGCATTTCCAAGACATGGGTTAGTTCGATTATATGTAATCATTTTTTAGTTTCATGATGGCAAAAGACGAATACGCTCACCCCCTGCGTCCCCGCCAACCTATCTTAGGGTCAACACGGAAGAGGTAAATCACGGGCGACTACTAATCTTTAGATTAGTGACTAGCACATAAGAAAGATATTTACCTCGACTTTGCCGAGATTCGAACCCCAGACATCATGATGGCAACACCTCATGTGCTAACCACTAGACCATCCGAATGGGACATCTTTTTTTAATTCCATTGTGGCTAGCACAGAGGAGGTAATTCACGGGTGACTACTAGCCTTTGGAATAATGACTAGCACATAAGAAAAGTATTTACCTCGACTTTGCCGAGATTCGAACACCAAATCTCATTATGACAACACCTCATGCATTAACCACTAGACACATCCGAGGGGACTCTTTTTTTAATTTCATATCTCATACAATGATGAGTATCAAAGATACAAATTTTCCTTATTGGGTCATAAACCAATCTAGATAAATAAATCCATGTGTTGATTCGAACCGTCTTTATAATTTATCTTAATACTTACTTTTATAATTTTATTTATACATTTTCTATACTAAAAACTATAGCAAAATTACTATAATCAAATAAAACCTTAATAAAAACAAATAAGTATTTAAACATTGAATTGCCCCATGACTTGTATTCTAGAATATATCCTTCAAATGAGTCAAATAAAAAATAAAATATACTATCTCTAAAACTATATTATTTAAATAATGATAGACGGGAAATAAAAATTTCCCTCTTATATTTGTTCTATATTGTATTGTTTGGAAGAGCCAAACAAAAAGTACACATTTTTTTATAATTAGTCTATTTTATTTTTAGTTATTTTGAACTATATAATTTCTTTAGTTTGCAAAATCATTTTTCCCTTAACTAAAAGATATGAAATGAATTATAGAATGAATTATTAATTATATAAATTTTATTGATAAGACCTATATAAGAATAAAATATAACTTTTTTAAAACTCAGACAGAATCTTAATAGAACCTCACAATCTGAATTTCTTAAAATTTTAAAATTGAAGGATTTTCATTTTTGGATCTGAGAAAAAAATAAATTTCAATTTGAGATATAAGAAAAATAAGAATAGCTATCAAAAAAACTAATCGAATCAATAATGATATACTAGAAAATATAATATTTTTATTAACTTAACCAATTGTGAAATAAATAAAGTACACTAATTAGTAAAACCGATAAAGTCACAATTAATAAAAAACAACTAATGCAAAAACAACTACTTGAAAAGAATAGTCATGTTTGTAATCTTTATAAGTTACCAACAAAATAAACTATACCATAATCCCTATACCATTTAATCCCACCCTTAACCAAAATATATATATATATATATATATATATATATATATATATATATATATATATATATATATATAACTTTGATAATATTTTTTCTACCATTCTTTTCTCAAATTTTCATGATTTATTAGTTTAATGTCCCTACATATATACGTAGACATTGCTTATCTCAAAATTTCATTATTTATTAGTTTAATGTCCCTTTCTCATTTTATAAAAAAAACAAAAAAACAAATTACTTATCTTCAACTGATCAAATTTCTCATCTTTGTTTTCAATATTAGATTAAATAAGATTAGGTGGCATTTAGTTTATGGGTTTAGGAATGAGGTAATAGATTCATTCCTAAACTTGTGTTTGGTTAATGGAATAATGGGAATGGAATCAAGATTTTGGAATAAACCCCAAAAATTTGGATATGGATGAAACTCACCCCCTCCCTTGGTTTTGATGGAATAGGATTGTGAATTAAGTTTTAGACAAAAATACCCTTAGTATATTTGTTCAAATTTTTTTAATTTCACACACTCTCTCTCATCATATTTTCTCTCTCCTTATTTTATCATCACATTTTCTCTCTCAAAATACTTTCTCTCTCCTCATTCTCTCTCTATATTCCATCCCATCATATACTCTCTCTCCTTATTTTCTCTCTCTTCATTCTCTTCTATCACACTTTCTCTCCCATTACACATTTTCTACTTATTTTTTCATCATACTTTATCTTTCATCGTACTTTCTCTCTCATCATACTTTCTCTCTCCTCAATCTCTCTCAAGATACTCTCTCTCCTCATTTTCTTTCATCACACTTTCTCTCTCTTTATTCTCTCTCATCACACACTCTCTCTTTATTTTCTCTAATCACACTTTTTCTCTAAGCGCACTTTCTCTCTCATCATATTTTCTCTCTCCTAGTCTCGCATTTTCTCTCATCATACTTTCTCTCTCTTCATTTTTTTCCCATCATTCTTTCTCTCTCAACTTCACTTTCTCTCTCATCATATTTTCTCTCTCCTCACTTTTCCATTTTCTCTCTCTTCATTTTTTCCATCACTCTTTCTCTCTCATCATATTTTTTCTCTCCTCAGTCTCTCATTTTCTCTCATCATACTTTCTCTCTCTTCATTTTTCCCCATCACTCTTTCTCTCTCAACCCACTTTCTCTCTCAACCCACTTTCTCTCTCACCATACTTTCTCTCTCATCATACTTTCTCTCTCCTCATACTTTCTCTCTCCTCACTCTTTCATTTTCTCTCCTAATACTTTCTCTCTCTTAATTTTTTTCCCATCACACTTTCTCTCTCATCATACTTTTTCTCTTCTCAAACTCTCCTATCATGCACTCTCTCCTCATTTTCTCTGATCATACTTTCTCTCTCTTTATTTTTTCTCATCACACTTTCTCTCTCATCATATGTTTCTCTCACATTCAACTTTCTCTCTTATCTAATTTTTTCTCTTATTTTCCTATAAGGGTAAAAAAGAAAATTTAAGTTCATTCCGATTGAAAATATTTAACTAACCAAACATCATTTATAAGAATGATACCCAAGCTCATACCTATTCCCATTCCATAATACTATGATACTCATTCTCATTCCGATTCCTAGGAGAGAACCAAACACCTCCTTAATCATTCCATGATAACATCTTAATCGCTCGCTCCTTTTTTATATCATTTAACATGTGTTTAACTTCTAAGGATATTCATAGTCATAAATCTCTTAAAAAGATTTATATTATGCCACATCATTATCAAATCAAAAATTAAAAATATTACTTTATTTAAAAAGCATTCTATAGTATCATAAAACTTCTCTTTTTTAAAAACTCTAAATCTTTTAAAATTCTTTTTCTATCCTCTCTCTACTATTTTTTTTAAGGATTAATAACTTTAAACCCCTTATATTTTATTGCAAATTATATTCCCCCCCCCCCTCCCCTCCTCTATTTGAAAAACTACATTTAACCCCCCCTTTGACATAAGTAAAAAAGAAAAAAAATAAATAAATAATCCTAATCTAAATCAGATTTGAAGAAAATGAAAAATAAAAATAATTACGTAAGATCGTTGAAAGTTTAACTTTAACCTAACCTGATTTATATATAGACCCAAAATCTCATTTGTTCCTAGAAAAAATATCATCACAAAATTCACACATGCACCGCATAAATAATAGAAAAATAACAACTTTGAAAAAGATAATCAACCAAAAACTCATTCCATCAAAGAATTCTAAATTGATAAATCAAAATTAAATAAAAATAGAATAAAAATTTATCATTAAAAATCAAAATAAAGACCTTTGATAATTTATAAAAAAATCACCCTTTTAATTTTTATCCAAAAATACATTTTTATTTCAAAAAAGTTAAAAATATTTTCCATTTCAAACAGATACTGTTTTGAAATGAAAATTTATTTTTGAACAAATTAAAAGAGTGATTTTTTTTATAAATCATCAAAGGATCTTTATTCTATCTTTATTTACTTTTAATTCATTAATTTAGAATTATGACTCTTTTTTATTTGGTGAAATGAATTTTTGGTTGATTATCCTTTTCAGAATTGTTATTTTTCTGTTATTTATACCAGTACATGTATGAATTTTGTGAAGATATTTTTTCTAAAAACAAATGAAATTTTGTGTTTATATATAAATCAAATTGGATTAAGATTAAGCTTTCAATAATTTTACAAGATTATTTTTATTTTTATTTTTTATTTTCTTTTATAAATCTGATTTAAATTAGAATTATTTTGGTCATTTTTTTTCTCTTTTTAACTTATGTGAAAAGAGAGTTAAGTGTAATTTTTTAAATAGAGGAGGACAAAATATAACCTGCTATAAAATACAAAAGGGTTCAAAGTTATAAACCTAGTCCCAAAATATTGAGAGATTTATAGCATAAATTTCATGCTATAATCCTCCCACTGAATATGCCCTAAAGTCTATATTCACAAATAAAAATTAAATTTTTTATATTTCATTACACTTATTCAAATGAAAATAATTTTTTCATTACTTCCTCATCATATCTTATTAAGTTTGATCAGATGTAAAACCGTATGTTAGAGATCATCTCAAGTCTTATGATATTTCTCTAGATGATACCGTTGTTCTAAAGCTGGTAAGTTAAAATAAATTTCGCTGAAAGCTCTTCAAAAAAATTCTCTGTATTTGTATCGTTGTCTACTTCAAAATCCTTCCAAGATACAATGTCTTTGGAATATTTGTTCATTTTAATGCCCTTTAGATACAATTTGGTATCTTTTCAAATCGTATAACATATAATCGATGTAGATTAAATAGTTCTAACAATTTTTTTTCCAAAAATATAACATAAAATCGATCTAAAGTTTCAGGTCGAAATAGAACTATAAAACAATAGACGAAATAAAGAGACAAATTCAATTGGATAACTACGCAAAGACGCCTGCCTGGCTCAGAATAAATGAAATATCTTCTCATTGATACGACCTATCTCTGAAGTCTGACATGCGAAAACTATGTTTCATCATTGATTAAGGCAGGAATTAGGGCAAACGAGAGGGAAAACCGCAATTGAACTAATTTAAAAAGTCCAAATCAATATAAAAAGGGCATCACAGAAAACTCTCTTAATTTGCTTACTTTGGGATCAGAATTGGTATAACAGATTCAGTCACAATACATTCAGAAACACGGACCATAATTTGCATCATATCCCAACTCGCGAAAATCACTAGATACTGAACGATCGAAAAAAAAAAAAAAAAAACGTATAATAAATTACACGGTATTCGTTATAAAATATAAGATGGATCATCAGAGGTTTGTGATGAATCATGGGAGTGCAACCCCATCATATTGTTGCAGTTTTTAATTCTCTTCTTGCTCATCAACTGATCCACCCACAATAGTTTTACTGAAACCCCAAAGCAAAGAAGAGAAAGTAGTAGGCGACGAAGAATAGGGAAAAGAATGCAAACCAGCAAAAGAAGCTATGGCCGGCAGGAGGGCTGCTCTGTCTTGTTGAGCTATCGCCGCCCAGATGTGGGAGATTGATATCGGGAGAGGTATTTATAGTGATCAGAAGAAACCCTAAATCTAACTGGTTTGGATCAATACAACTAGACCGGCTCTGTTCGGTTTGTCTCCCCAACTGGCCAACTCGAACCGGCTAACTTATCCAGTATTGCGAAGTTTAGTTATTAACACCATCACATCAAGACGTTCGTTTCGATGACAACACTAGATAACTAGATCATGAGATTCTGTGAGTTATCCCCAGGACGTAGCACAGATGGAGAGTGCATGATTCTGTGGCTGAAAGGTCCAGGGGTCGATCCTCGGGGTGTCACTGTCTGGAGTTAACGTCTCCGTCATGCACTTTTCACCTGTGTACCTGCATTTATCTCATGCACTTTTCACTCCATATCCGTGGGACCGGCTCTAGGGGGCCGCTGATGTGACGGTTCCACGTGAGATTCTGCGAGTTTGCGTAGATAGACACTTATTATTAAAAGTTAATAGTCATGTATAATTTATCTTCTGCATATGATACTATGGATAAATTGATGAGACAAACAATTAAATTATAATAAAAATGAATTAAAATTAATTTGATAAATTTTGAATTTAAAATGTAATTTCTAATAATTTAATAATGAGTATTGAAAATGTTATCTCAACTAAATGGTTAGGGATCAACTAGTCTTATTTAGTTGCGAAATGATTTGAGTTATTGGGGAATTATACCTAATCTAATGCAAAGAATGGGATTAGAGATATCTAAACATCTATTCGAGGTGTAAGCGAATATCATGATACAATTAGAGTCACTCTAATTAGTTTAGGGGATTGGATTTAGCTATTTGATGCATATGAAAATCGTCAAATTGTATATGTTGATGCAGAACTTTGATTGAGATGAGCGACACGACGTGAGAGTTATCTGACACATGTTACACATATAGAGGTGGGTATTTCTTGACTTGTTTTTATAGTACTTTGACCTTAGTGCATAAGTTATATTTAGATAGGTTGTTGTGTTTACCTCAACTCCATTCATATTATTTCATAAGCTTGATACTTGGTTACTTGATCTTTGATATGATCAATTCCATATTTATACACTCTCGTTTGTCATCTATAATATCTAATAGCTACTGAATATCTTGTTTATTTACATTTATTATTCTATATACATGTACTGGACATGCTGGTTATACTGTGGCATAGTTGTTTGCTATATCTATTGTGATGATTATGTTGGTGCAATTTATATTAATGATCTAACTCATATTTTGATGAATGACAAATATATTAAAGTTAGAGTGTTTGTGGTCTAATTGTTTTACCAAGTGTGTAGGAGTTGACGGACCTAAATGACCCAGCACCAGCCTGAAATCTAGCTAGGTCCGCGGGATCCGATAGCTGGTGCGAAGTCCAGATATGTCTGCGAGACCTGATATTTGGCAGGAAATTCAGTTGGACCCGCGGGACCTAACAACTGGCAAGAATACCTAGTTCATCAAAAATAAGCCAAGCGACTGTAATTGGTAAGTGGAGGTAAGCAACTGGAGGAGAAATCTAGTGAGAACGTGTTTTCGGTTAAGGGAACTGTATATGTCGGTCTAACTTAGGTCCACTGAGAAATCTAAGTTGAGACTTTAACTAAATCCTGATCTCGAGAAGGCAAAATCTAATTACAACTATTATTCTACTGTATTGAGCTAACTTTATTTTACAGGATAAACTTATTTTTTTGCCTGAACTAACCCTTTTTTAGGGAAGAAGTTGTTGAAAAAAGGTGTCCGGGGGCTCGGATCAACTTTGCCCGGGCGGTCCCGGCACTCAGGGTTGGTCTAAGCATCCGGACCACAAAAATCATCCATAAGCTGAGTTGGAGCGCGCCAACTGGTTGAACCCACGTCAACAATCCAGCCACCCAGAGGGGGTCCGGGGGCTTGGAGATGGATAAACTTGATGGATCAAGTTTCGACGAGAGATCGCCATCTCAGCGACGGTCCAGACGCCCGGAGGGGTTCCAGGAGCTCAAAATTGTCCTATATAAAGTCCTTCAACCAGCAGCTTCACAACAACATCTGCTATAACTTTCGTTCTTGCGCGTTGCTCCAAGAAAGTTTCGACGATCCTGAAAAGCCGCTCCGACATCCGACAATTAAGGAACTTGATTTATTCTTTCTTCTTGTCGGTAATTTTTCAGTTTACAATTTGTGTACTAAAGCTTTGTAATTCAAATATTCGAATTGACAGTGATTACCCAACGAAAGTGATCGATGATTCCGATCTTGGAGTAAGAGTCATCATAGGCTCTGAATCAAGTAAAATTTGCCCTTGTTAACATTGTTTTTGTTTTCTTTATTCTGCTACTTACTCTTGATTTTCTGAAAAAAAGCAACGATCTCTATCCCCCCCCCCCCCCTCTCTAGCGTCTTTACGATCCAACAAGCAGTATCAAAGTAAGGCCACTCTGAATTGGTAAAATCATCAATCAAGTAGGAGGTACCTTTTTTTAAAATATGTATATATATACACACACATCGTTTTTTCACTATTAGTCAGAATTAGTGAAATATCTCATTTGACAAAATTTATTATAATATTTTTTTATTATACTTTTATTATTTTTTTTCTCAAAATTGGTGTAACACCATTCGAGCCGGTCTTTATTCATTTTTCCTTCCACACTACTTACCCCAATAGTCTTGGAATTTCTCTGTGAATTTGTGTTATGTATGTGAAATGGAGTACAAAGAGACACTCACGCAGAATGTCAACCAACCACCTCCATACGAGATATACAATAAGGATGAATTCAATTTATGGATATAAATGGAAAGCTTCGTCCTGATGAATGACTTCCATGGTGGTATGACGCTGAAGCAATCTTCTCAAAACTCCGAAGCAAACCAAAAGATAATAAAGTTAATTTCAGATTTATTACCTAACAATATTACATGCATGATAGGAAAGATCAAAGATGCCCGTGAGTTTTGGACTCGCCTGACCAAGTTTCATGAGGAGCCATTGAAGCTAGAGAAACAAGACAAATGAATCTAAGCTCGAGCTCAATCCAACGGAGAAGCCTATAGAATCAGAGGTCGAGCTTAAGGTTAGTAATATTTATCAAAATATCTTTATCAATAGTAATTTAAATATTATACATGATAGTTTAGAAAATTCTTCTATAAATTTGCATGATGATTTAGAGATTCATAAAAACACTCCTATAAGCAATTTAAATTTAGTTAAATCAGAAATTTTAAAATTAAATAAAATAATCAATAAAACATTAGTTGTAATTAATTTAGAAAATTTGAATTTAAATATATCTAAAAATTTAAATAATAATTCAAATTTAAATAGGTATAAAAATTTAAGTGATAACAATGATGAATTCAATACAGATAATATTAATAAATTTCTTAATAAAATATTTGATAATCTACATGATGTCAATCTAAAAATTTATATCCAAAACAAAAATAATTTAATAAATTAAAATCTTAAGAATAAATTTACAGATAAAACTAATATAATAAATTCAACTATAAACATGCGGATAACGTTAAATACTTTATAAAATCAAAATCAAATCTAGTAAATTCAAAATTAACCATTAATAAAAAGTTAAACATTAAGGATAAATCTTAAAAAAAAAATGATAATTTAAACAATTTAACTCATTCAAAATTAAAAATTAATAAAAACCTAAATATTAAATATAATCTTTTAAACCAAGATACTTCAAACAATTTAATAAATTAAAAATTAAAATAAAATTTAATCAATGACCATTTAACTAACCTAATTAATTCAAATTAAAAATTTAAATTGAACGTAAATTACAATTAATTAGACCTTGGCTAAAACTTAATTAAACTCAAATTCAATAATTCAAGGGACTCCAAATTAGTTGATACCTTCAAAATAATAATTTACCCGGCTGAGTAATTTGGACTAAGTTAAAAAGGAGCTAAAAGTTTAACCTGATTAACAGTACTGAAGAAATTTTGGATGATAGTAGGTTAGAGAAACTATATCTATGCATGTCAAAGAACTTCGACTTGGTGCATTTGACTTAGTGGAACTAACTGAAGCTATCCCCTACTAATCCTAGCTGATCATTAGATCAAAGTTTTGTACTAAGTTCAATGGGCGGGACTATTTGAAAAATTTTAAAGACATGGTTACTCTAATGATATCCAGGTGACTCGTCACAACTTAGAAGTTTATCCAAAGAATACATGTTTGTTAAACCCAAAGCTAAATTTGAATCTAACATAAGTTAAATCAAATTCTAAAATTTAACTTAACTCATCTTACAAAATCATAGAATTCTCTAATTGAAAACATAGATCGAGTGATGAATAAGGATTGAAATAAAAATAAATTAACATAAATTAAATAAAAATAAATTAACATAAATTAAATTAAAATAAGTTAACATAAAGTAAATTAACATAAAATAAATTAACATAATTAAATTAAATTAAATTAATTAAAATAAATAAATTGATTAAATTAAATTAAATTAAATTATAATTATAATTAAAATCAAATTCACACTTAGCTAAAAGTTTGTTTCTCCTAATTTTCTTTAGGAATCTAAATGGATATTGGACAATGGTTGCTCTCGACATATGACCAGAGATTAAACAATATTCATGAAATTAACCTTCAAAAGACTAGGAACAGTTGCCTTTGAAAATAATGATAAACTGAAGGTAATTGGAATAGATAGCATTGAACTAAAATTAATTTCATTATTAATGAAGTACTCCTTATTGAAAATTTTAAATTTAACTTACTCAGTGTTAGTCAATTATGTGATTCAGAATATAAGATTAGGTTTACATTCACTGAATGCTTAATTAAACATATGAAAGGTCTTACAATAAAATTAAAAGGACATAGGAATAATAACATTTATACAATTAACCTATCCAGCTCCCCACTTAAGTGTTACTCGACACAAAAAGAGGAAACCTGACCGTGGTATAGGAGAATGTCCTACACTAACTTTAGAAACTTCATCAAACTAAATGGCCTAGTTAGAGGACTACCAAATCTACTTAACTTAGACTCAACAATTTGTAATGCTTGTCAACAAGGAAAATAGACCAAATCAACCCACAAACCAACTAATCAAATTCAAACCAATTCAACACTTGAATTATTACACTTAGATTTATTTGACTTACATGGGATTAAATCTATTAATAGAAACTTATACTGTCATTAATAATTAATGATTACTCAATATTCACTTGGATAAAATTCTTAAAAAATAAAGACAAAATATTTGAAATATTTAGTAATTTTTGTAAATAAATTAAAAATGAAAAGACTCAAAAATCAAAAGGATTAGAGTGATAACGGTGAGGAATTGAAAAATCATAGGTTTACTAAATTTTACTTAGAAATGGGTACCATCAAGAATTCTCATGTCATAATACACCTCAACAGAACAGAGTAGTGGAAAGAAAAAATAGAACTCTCCAAGAAGCCACTAGAACAATGCTTAATGAATACCAATTATCAAAATATTTTTGGACAAAAGCTGTTAGTACAACTTATACAAAATATAACAATAATAAATAAGAAACATAATAAAACTCCAATTGAAATTTACTATATATAATAAATTACTTAGTATTAAATACTTTAAGGTATTTGGATGTCATGTTTACATATTAAACACAAGAGAATATCTAGAAAATTTTACCTCAAAAGTAGAAAATAGAATCTTTGTAGGGTACTCCCTAAACAGTAGAGGATATATAGTTTACAATACAACTACTCTAAGAATTGAGGAATCAACCAATGTAAAATTTGATGAAATTACTAACTCTAAAGAATCCAACTCAACACAGCCTCAATACCAGCCAATTGATTTCGCTAGAACTAGCATTGATCTAGGGGGAGCAAGTGAAAATCCAATAGACGAAAATGAAGTTGAACAAAATCAACCACAAGAAAATAAACAAACACAAACTGAGCTTAGAATAATAAGAATTAGCTCAGACCACCTAATTGAATAAATTATAAGTGACCTAGACTTAAGAGTTCAGACTAGATCATCTTCAGAAATCTATGTTAAATATCTTTAATTTTTAAAATCAAACCCAAAACAGTAGAAGAATCCCTACTCGACTCAGTATAGATCATAGTCATGCAGGAAGAATTAATCCAGTTTGAAAGAAATGTAGTCTGGGATTTAGTACCATTACCTAATAATAAAAAGTTAATAGAAACAAAATGAGTATTTAGAAATAAATTAAATAAAGATGGAAAATTATTAGAAACAAGGCTAGACTAGTAGCTAAAGGATTTAGTCAAGTAGAGGGACTTGACTATGATGAACATACGCTCCAGTAGCTAGACTTGAGTTTATTAGAATGCTACTTAGCTATGCAACCTATAAAGGATTTAAGCTTTATCAAATGGATATTAAATCTGCCTTCTTATATGGGTTAATAAAAGAAGAAGTTTATGTAGGTCAACTGTTAGTTAGAGGCCTAGAGCCAATCATTTGATGATTGTATGGACTCATGTATATCATATTCTTGTATATCAATAAAGGCATTTGTTTGGTTATTATACTTATTTATATTAGTGCCAAATAGACTAAGTATAATAGCGTCCTTGAGTAGAAGGTTCATACCTATATCAATCGATTAGTTGAATCGATAGTGAGATGATATAGGGAACACTACTCTAAATCATTCCTAGTCGAGTATTAGCATTCAGGGACAATGTTAATACAATAAGACTAGCATGTAGGTCAGCTCGATGACTTGATCTCACAAGTCATGGATATAGAGATATCAAGCTGACACATGGGTATGCATTAGAGAATGTATACTGAATGACCCGCCATGAGAAAGTATCATGGATCGTTATATGAGTGTCATATACTTTCTCATGTGACTATTAGTATGACTATTAGTCCTTAGACCTGAAGTCACCATGGATCCCTACATAAGGAGTTATGTGCTTTGGTTTCGTCAAACGTCACCCGTAACTGGGTGGACTATAAAGGCGATTACTGGGTATATAACGAATTATGTAGAGGGATGTGAGTGATGTAGATGGGATCTATTCCTCCCATATGACGGGAGCGACATCGGTATTCTTGATAGAGTGAGACCACTAAGTGCATGGCCATGCCCAAATGAGTCAACATTAGATGTTGAGCTCATTTGATCGAGTGAGTCTACTTGGAGTTCAAGATTTAGATTGATTAGAGGATGACACGGTCTATGCCTCATATTGATCAATCTAGATGTCTAGGATAGAAGGACACTTGTCATTATTTTGTGAGTAGTCACAATTGGTAGTCACAAGGTGATGTCGGATCTCGACATTCTTGTAACTTGGGTAGTAATGGTGTGTTGCTAGATACCGCTCATTACTTATGCTCCTAAATGGGTTTAGGGCATTGCCAACGTTACAAGAACCTATAGGGTCACACACTTAGAACAATTAGGTGGAGATTAGGTTCATATGATGAACCAAGAGGATTAGATTCATTTGATGAATCAAATTGGATTAAGAGTAATCCTAATTGGGCTAACTTGAGTTCAACTCAAGTTGATTCATGTGTTAAATGAGTCTAATTTAGATTTTGACTCATTGAATCAATTTAATTTAATGAATTAGATTCATTATATTAAGTTGGCTCGAATCAAATGGTTGGATTAGATCCACCATGGTAGAGATTGAGTCAAGTTTGACTTGACTTGAGAAGGAAGACCAAAGGTCAATTTTGACTTGACCTTTTTGCCACCTCATTGGTGAGTTGGCATTAGGTGGACCAATAATGATGTTCCACATCATCATGGGTGCCACCTCATGGAAGTAACAAAGCCACTCTCTTAATGGTTTCATATTAATTGCAATTAATGTGAATTTTGAAATGTGGCCGGCCACTTGGTTTTTGGGTGAAGAAATTCATTTTTCATTCACTTGTGTGCATCTTCCTCCTTCTCCTTCTCAAGCTCTCCCTCTCCCTCTCCTCCCTTGGCCGAACCACATAGGTGCTAGCACACCTTGGTTTTGGTCATCTCCATCTAGTGTGTCCGTGTGGATACTTCTAGAGGACCGGCGCTTGATGGTCTTGAGATCCGACATCATTTGGACGAGCGGGAACGCGAAGGGCATCGCATCAAGGGTAAACACTTTTTCCTCATAGATCTAAGTAGTAGATCAGTTTTTGAACTCGTACAAGAAATAGTTTTTCAAATTTTTATACGAATCTTTGCACGGATCTACGGCTTTGGGTCCTTCGGGGTTTCCACGACGCGAAAAAGCGGTTTTCACGGCTCGACGAACCCAACATCAACCACCTCGGTTTGAAAGTATAGATCATTCTGACCATGTGTTTAAACTAAAAGAAAGTCTTGTATAGTCTTAAACAAGTACCTAGGACCTAGTATGAAAGGTTGACATCCTATCTAATTTTCAAAGGGTTCAACCAAGGTCAAATTATTCTAACTCTATTTGTAAAATCAGTCAAACAAGATATCTTCATAGCCCAAGTATATGTAGATGACATAATTTTAGGTTCAGCCAACTCAGAATTTTTACAAGAATTTATAACATTAATAGAATAAGAATTTGAAATGAGTCTAGTAGGTAAATTAATTTATTACTTAGGATTATAAATTAAATAAATAAATAAAAGAAATTCTGTTTACTAACACAAATATATCAAAGAATTACTTTAAAAAATTTGAAATTGAAAATACCAAATAAATAAAAACACTAATGGCAACTAACACAACCTTAGATAGCGATTCAAATGGAAAACCCATAGATCTAAAATATTATAGGAGTGTCATAGGCAACCTTTTATACTTAACTGTAAGTTGACCTGATATTTTATTTGTAGTTAATATGTGTACTAGATACCAAATCTATGCTAAGGAATCTCACTTAACTAATGTAAAAAGAGTTTTTAGATATTTGAAAGGCACACTAAATATAGGAATTTGGTACCCTCTAACACTTAGTTTTGAACTAATAGGTTACTGACTTAGATTATGTCAGCTGTAAACTATATCGTAAAAGTATAAGTGGTAGATGTCAATTATTTGGACCATCACTTGTCAGCTGGTTTAGTAGAAAATAACACTGTATTGCATTATCTACTACTGAAGCCGAGTACATAACAATGGGCAAGTATGTATCACAACTATTATGGATGATGCACACATTAAAAGATTTTAACTTAGAACATAAAAATGTAAAAATTCATATTGATAATATCAATTTAATTAACTTAACCAAAAATCCAATGCATCATTCATGAACCAAGCATATTGAAATCAAACATCACTTTATTAGAGATCACATCGCCAAAGGAGACATTGAACTCTACTATGTTGAGTTCAAGTCAAATTTGGCTGACATTTTCACTAAACTATTACCAAAATTTGAATTCAATAATTTAAGAAGACGACTGGGAATGTGCATAATAGACTAGGACTCTTATTATCAAAAAAAATTTCAAGTGATTTGATCTAACCTTGTTACTGAGTGCGCAGGTTTGGCTAACCCTAGTTAGGATGTTTGATTCCTGATTGGTTGAAGACTGGATGTGTGATTCTGGTAAATTGGGATGTTTGATTCCTGATAGGTTGAAATCTAAATGTGGGATTCTAACAAGGGGCAGGATGTGTGATTCCCGATTGAGAAGACTAGATGTACGATTCTGGTAGGTTGGGATGTGTGATTCCCGATTAGAGAAGACCGGATGTGTGATTCTAGTAGGCCAGGATGTTTGATTCCTAAAGTTTAAATGTTTGATTCTAGAAGGTAACTCTACACCTGGTAAGTAGAGGTAAGTCACTAGAAGAGAGTGACTAAGTGTGAATGCGTCCCTGTTCAAAGGGACATTAGGCGTCGGTCCAATATAAGTCAATTTTAGAAACCTAAATTGAGACCCTGACTAGATCATGGTCTCGGAGAGACATGGTCTAATTACTATTTATTATTATTACTATGCTAACATTTGTCTCACAGGTTATTGGACTAATACTTTTTGTAGGGCAAAAGGAGCACAAAAAGCCTTGGGTGAACAGTGCCTGAGGCACCTTCAAGCATTGGAAGGCGTCTTCGCACTGTTCATGGAAGGCGCCTTCGGTGCTGTAGAAGGCATCTTCCACAAGATAAAATTTAGACCTCATCGTAGATAAGGAGCGGGTAGTTTAAGATCAAATTTCTCACATTGGAGGCACCTTCAAGGTTATGGAAGGCACCTTCAATGCTCAATAAAATGATGTTTCGCCCAAGGCTTCATCATCAATTTCTATACGAGTTTCTATGTGTCCGAACAAGTTTCTGACTACTTTGGCTTGCTGCTGCTACTTTTCTATGACTCTACTATGCCTTATTGCTACTGAGAAGCTGCCCAAACATCGACCTGAAGTTGATCGACTACAAATAAGTGTTTGGTAACAAGTTAATTACTACACTTACTTTCTACAAACAAGAAGTGTAGCGTGTTACACTTCTCTAACTTTTCTTGTACTCGATTACCCTTCCGACGATTTTGAAAGAGTTATTTAGTGGATTACCCATCGATAGGTCCACGGGACCTAAGTCTTGGAATAGAAGTCGCCGAAAGCTCTGAACCCTGTAAAACCGACCGCGTGTTTTGTTGCTTGTTCTTTTATTTCGCTTGAGTACTTAATTTTCCGCTGCACACTTGATTTTATAAAATGAAAAAGAATAAGTTTTTCAAAACCACATGATTCATGCCCCCTCTCACGTGCGTCTCGATCCAACAAATCTTTTTTAATAAATAATAAGTTGGATCAAATTTTACTTAACTTGACTAATCAAGTGAACGCTGCTATCTTCTGGTAGATAGTTAGCAACTAATGTTTAGACATATAGTAAGAATATTGGTAATTAATGATTATTTTTCAATAAAGATATCAGGTTAAGGGAGGAGGATTTGCTTAGATAACTTAAAATTTGTTTTCAAAAATACATAATTTTGAAAGTTTTTGAAAAATCAGATTTTTTTTAGAAAAAAATTTAGAAAATTTATTATTATTTTTTTTGAAAAAGTATACTTAGGAATTTTTGAACAAGTTTACTCAAAATTTTTTTGAAAAAGTTTATTTAATTTTTTGAAAAAGTATACTTAGTAATTTTTGAATAAGTTTACTTAGAATAATTTTTTTTGAAAAAAAATTACTCAAGAAATTTTGAAAAACTCTACTTAGAAATTTTGAAAACAAATTACTCAGAATTTTTTTAAAAAGTTTACTTAAAAAGTTTTTTAAGGCATTACTTGGAACACAATTTTGACTTTGATAATGCTCTTAAAAATATTTGTATTTTTTTTAAAAAAAAAAACTAACTTTTGTTCAATCCTCTCCTTAAGTTTGATACACACAAAGTGTATACTTTCAGTTATATTTCAACATTAATGTTTGTCATTACTTATCACATATTATGCTTGTGCTTATTTTACCTTAGTTTTTTTATGAATATCAAAGAGGAGGGTAAGAGTTAACGTAGAATAAACAAATTTGATTAAGTAAATCAAATTCCAAACTAACTTAGATCATTTGTTTACATTTTGCATATCATCTTTCAATATTACTTTTTTTTTAACTTTGACTCATATTATCATTGCATCAAAAAGAGGGAGATTATTGGTGCAATTTACACTAATGATCTAACTCAGGTTTTAAGGAATGATAAGTGGATTAAAGTTAGAGTGTTTATAGTCTAATTACTTTACCAAGTGTGCAGGAGTTGACAGGTTTGAAGGATCTGGCACTAGGCTAAAATCCATCTAGGTTCGTAGGACCCGATAGCTGGTATGAAGTCTAGATAGGTTCACCGGATCCCATATCTAGCGAGAAGTTCGGTTGGATCTGCGGGACCTGACAACCAACCGAAGTCTAGTTGGGTCTGTCGGACCTGACAACTAGTGGGAAGACCTGGTGGGCCAAAGATAAGTCAAGCGACTGTAGTTGGTAAGTGGAGATAAGCAACTGGAGGAGATCCAGTGATGACGCGTTCCCGATTGAGGAAACTATAGGTGTTGGTCCAACTTGTATCCACTTGGGAAACCTAACCTAAGTAGAGACCTTGACTAGATCCTGGTCTCGAGGAGACAAAATCTAATTACTACTATTATCCTGCAGTATTGTGATAACTTTGTTTTGCAGGATAAACTTATTTTTGTCGCCTGGACTAATCCTTTTTTATAGGGAAGAAGTTGGTAAAAAAAAATAAATCTGGGCGCTTGAAAGGGATCCGGGCGCCCGGACTCCGGGCACCCGGAGTTGGTCCGGGCGCCCGGACTCAAGGCACCTGGAGTTGGTCCGGGCGCTCGGACTCCGGGCATCTGGAGTTGGTCCGGGCGCTCGGACTCCGGGCATCGGGAATTGGTCCGGGCGCTCGGACTCCGGGCATCCGGAGTTGGTCTAGGCGCCCGGACTCCGTGCACCCGGAGTTGGTCCGAGCGCCCGGACTCCGGGCACCCGGAGTTGGTCCAAGCGTCGGATCATTCTCCCGGGAGGCCTACCAAGCACCCGGGCAGTCCAGGTGCCCGGGGTTGGTCTAGACACCCAGACCATAAAAATCATTCAGAAGTTGAGTTGGAGTGCGACGACTCGCCGAACCCATGTCAACGGTCCAGGCGTCTGGAGGTGGATAAACATAACAGATCAAGTTTTAACGAGAGATCACCATGACAGCGACAGTCCAGGTGCCTAGAGGGGTTCTAGGCACTCGGAATGGGCCTGTATAAAGGTCTTCAACTAGCAACTTCACAACAACATTTGCTACAACTTTCATTCTTGTGCGCTACTCCCAGAAGGCTCCAACGATCCTGAAAAGCTGCTCCGACATTCGACGATTAAGGAACTCGATTCATTCTTTCTTCTTATCGATAACTTTTTAGTTTATAATTCAGGTACTAAACCTTTGTAATTCAAACATTCTAATTGATAGTGATTGCTCAACAAAAGTAATCGACGATCACGAGCCTTGGAGTAAGAGTCGTCACATGCTCCGAACTAAGTAAAATTTGGCCTTATTAGCATTATTTTTGTCTTTATTCCATTGCTTACTCTTGATTTTTCTAAAAAAGAGACAATCACTATTTACCCCCCCCCCCCAGAGCATCTTTGCGATCCAACAGATTATTCACATCTTACTTATTGATAGCATTGCATGCATGCCAATGACTATGTCTTCCTTGTGGTTGAGAGAGTCGCCAATCACTGCTGCTCACTCAGCCGCTTAGGGCAGTTTGCTTGGAGTGAGTGCAGCTTGTCCTGACGTACCCAACTCGCTTCACTCAAGGGTAGTGTTAGTTGGAGTTGCGAGCAACAAGGACCCCATTACTATGTAGCTAGATAGTTATTTAGCAAACTGTCCATTCGTACCACTCAGGAGTAATGATTATTGGTAGTGTAAAAAGTTGTCATTGTCCCTGCCTCTTAACCATACAAGGGTCATGGTAGCTGAGGGGTGGACGAGAGTGACCATGCCATGCATATGCATATGATATGTGATTGCATATGCTTGTGATTGATTATATCCATATGTCTGTGATATCTGAGACATGTTTACATATGATTGAGATATGTCTGTTGCATGTACTTAATATTGACATACTTATTAGTATCTAGATAGACCTTATATGATGCTTTAATTGATACTAGTAGTTCTGTTGTAGATTCACTCATGCACTTACAGATTTTAGGTGCTTGGCACATCATTCAGGTATGGACATTTATTATGGATTACTATTATACTTGTTGATTATTCCCTATAAGACTGTATACTTTTGAATCTCTGTACATATTATGTTCATGCATTGTCTATGTCTATTACCCGCTGAGTCACTCGCATTCACCATCCCGTTACTGATTTTCTTTCTCTACGGAGTTGGTAGAGGATTTATGGAGTCGCTTGGAGATTCTATCTGTTAGTCCCATGTCGCATCAAGCATCTTCTTCCGCTATTATTTTTACTCGCATTATTGTTTTTCAGACTTGTTTAACTTATGTGTGGATTTTTGGACTTGTGGTGTCCTTTTATTTGGTTATGTACTTGTCAAGGTAAGTTGTACTGATACACAGTCTAGTTAGTTATCTTTTGTGGTTATGTTTATACCAGTTGTATAGCTGTGTATTTGTTATTTTCTTCGGCTGTGTGTATGTTTTCAGCTGTGTGAGATGTGTCATTATATTTATACAGTCATGTGGTTATGTATCCAAGTTTAATTTGTCACCGTTACAGGGGAGATGTTGTCCATTTTTCGGGTAGGGACTCCTCTGAGGCGTGATAACCTTTGGAAGATCAAAATATGCACTTAGAGGAATTTTTGAAAATCTATGCTACTTTGAAATATAATAGTGCTACTGCATATGCTATCATACTACTCTTTTTCCCCTTCTCATTGAGATATAAAGTGAAGGCTTGGCTCGATTTGCTTCCATCAAATATCATCTCTACATGGAACCAATGTGAACAACGGTTCCTCGACAAGTTCTTTCCTCCAAGCAAGACTGACCACTTGAGGCATCTCATCACAAGTTTCACGCAGAAAGATGGAGAGTCTTTGTTTGAAGTGTGGGACCAATTCAAAAGGCTACTGCATCAATACCTCCACCATGGATTGGAGAAGTGGCTCATCATTCATACTTTATACAATGGGATCTCTTATGTGATGAAGGTATCCCTAGACTTCGCAAGTAGTGTAGCATGTTGGGATTATGTCGATGCGGGTGCGTACTAGAACACATTTCGTAAACACGCGCAGCGGAAAATAAAATAATAATAATTTTTTATTATTATATCACACACATCACACGCATACAAGGATGCAACATGTCAAACATGATCACATAATTAAAATGTTATGGAAAGTAAATTTACGCTAGGTATACCTTACAGATCACCTGTAACGAGAAGGGCATCAATCGTAGTGATGTTGTCGAACTTCATCTCTATTCGTATCCATGTCGAGTTCCTCAAGACAACTCCTTGAGTACAAGCCTCTCTTTCAGAAGTTACTAGCCACGAGTGAAGAAGAGAGATCAAGAGAAAGAAGAGAAGCACACAAGTGAGAGTTTTTCTCCCTTGTGGTGGTCACGGCAACAAGAGGGAGCAACCTCTTGTTGGCAGCGGGAGAGAGAGGAGAGGGAGAGGATGATTGGATATTCAAAAGTCAATTAACCAAAAAATAAAACTTATGTCTAATTCTCTTCTAATTACATCTATATATAATCATCTTTAATGAGTTGGATTAGAAAGCCCAATTCCAACCCATTATCCCTTAACCAAAAATTAGGCCATTAATCTCTTGGTTTGGCTCACAACTAAACCAAGTTAGTTCATAACTAATTCATAATTAAACCAAATATGGTTCAACTTTACCATAAGAGATGTAGCTCATTCGTGCTTCTATCATGATAAATATTTCGATATTTGTCTTATGTATGGTCCAACCAAATATTTATCTCTTGATCTAAGAATCTTATTTTTAAACTTATTTTACGTCTTTTAGAGACTCGTTAGTGCGCGTGACCGAATAGATTCTCAATTTATCTTGGTCGTCCATAATTAACTACTTAATTATAAAACAATCATTAGTGGCACCTAATTATAGTAGCATATTTTTTACGTGGTGTTTTTTAGTTTTTCGGAGTCGATCGGAATCGGTATTCTTGCCGTCTTCCGATCCAATTTTTTTTGTAATCGATTTTTTCTCGAAGTTGGTGCAACACCACTCGAGATCGCGTATTAGTTTTCTTATTTCCCGCACTACTAATCCAGGATCAAGTCCTGGGACAAGTTCTTTTTGTTTTTCATTATGCGCAAGATTTTATGGCACTTCAAGAAGGCTATAGCACTGCCCGCCCACCGCTCTTCACCGGAGATGAATTCGGTTACTGGAAGGGCCGGATGGAGTCGTACCTTTAAACTAATTTCGAGGTCTGGATGATCATCAAAAACAGTCTTGAACTTCCACTTGACGGCTCTGGAGAACCGATATCGTGTGTGAACTGGGATGCAAGCATAATCAATAAAGTAGAAGCCAACGCTAAAGCAACCTGTACACTTCAGTGTGGCCTAACCAAGGAGGAGCTGAACCGCGTTGGCCCATTCTCGAGTGCCAAAGAACTGTGGCAAAAACTGATCGAGTTGCACGAGGGCATGTCTGATACAAAGGTACGTAAGCGTGACTTACTACTTAATAAATTGTATAATATTAAAATGCAAGAAGGTGAGATGGCTAGCCAGCTCCATTCTAGAATACAAGATCTGCTCAATGGACTCCATGCAATAGGACAGAAAGTGGAGAATCGCGACATCCTAAGGTACGCCTTAAATGTCTTTCCGAGGAATACCTTGCGGGCATCCATGGTAGATGCTTACCTTGCGGGCATCCATGCTGAATTTGACTTGCATGAACAAGTTAACGCACAATCGACCGAGAAGGGTATAACTTTGATTTTTGGTACAAGCAAACTAAAAGCAAGACATAAAATCGAACCGGAGTTAGAAGAAGAACCGGATTCAGAAGATGACGATGATGAACTCACGACCGAAATCGTCAACTTGGTGAGAAGACTCTACAAAAAGACAATGAGAAAGATATCAAGAAGGTGATTCCGTCCAAGGAGGCCCAACCAAGCTCAAAGATGAAATTTGACGTAACCTGCTACAGTTGCAACCAAACGGGACATATCAAAGCAAATTGCCCGAATCAGAAGCATGTGAAGAAGCAGAGAACGAAGAAAGCTCCGAAGGCAACTTGGGATGAGTCTTCTTCAAAAAAGTCCGACGATAAAGAACTCGAACAGACGAATTTCCTTGCAATGATGGCCCGGGACCAAATCAACGAATCCAGAAGCAAGGACGAATCAGAAGCTGAGTCCGAGAGAAGCCACGGATTCATATCTGTTTTCAAAGGGCCTGACCCCTCTGTAAGTACTTCTCGGTTATATAATTTAATTAATTATCTGATGCATAAATTATCTAAATCTAATATTCGGATCAAATCACTTCTAAAGGAGGTAACATCCCTTAAAGAAGTGAATATCTCCGAATCCCTCACTGACCCGATTCAGACTGGAACCTCAACTCAAGTCCAAAAGCTTGAGGAAGAGAATTTCAGCCTGAAAACTCAAGTCAAGGATTTGAAGATTGCATTGGAACGATTTACACTGGGTTCCAAAAATCTTGACTTGATTCTTGGAAAATAGAAGGTCGTATACAATCGATATGGAATAGGATTTAAAACAAAATGAAAATACCGTTCATATTTGTCACTTGTTAACAGACCAAATAGAAAGGTAGTCCAAGCATGAGTACCTAAGTCCAACTTGGTCAATCAAGTTGGACTTGATAAATATTGGGCCCCCAAGGATCAAGTCTATTACCTTGATAGACTATATCGAGGCTATGATTCAGGGGGAGCCAGTAGAAAAACTATCTTAATAAATAAATAAAATTGCTTGATGATTGTTATTTTCTACTTTACGTCTATGCATGCTTAGATTAGGCTAGATTAAGGACTTAGGCGTAATTTACACTTGATTAGTTAAACCTAGGGATTTCAAAAAGAAAATTAATTACATAATTTCTTTGAAAGACTCTGTCTAGAAGTGATGGATGATCTCATACCCAAGAAGGCCTAGTGCCTCGCCACAGCCTGGGAGTCGATCCTTGAAATGTATATTTAATTGACTAATTGGAAAATCTAGGTTTAACTCAAATGTAAATTAATCCTTAGACATAATCTAAATTTAAAATAATCGTATCACAAAAATACATAAGGTTCCCTGATTGATAACTTAGAATCGGGTGAGATGGATCTAAGTTGAACTTAGGTGAATTTAATTAAACCTAATTTAAATCTTAATTCAATTTAATCTGTTTACTTCACTTAATGTAATTAAATAACTGAACTATTTAATTCATGTAATGTAATTAATTAACTTAACTATTTAATTCATGTAATGTAATTAATTAACTGAACTATTTAATTCACTTAATGTAATTAACTTAAGTATTCAATCAAAATAATTAACTAATCAATTTAATTAACCTAATCAAAATCTTATTATCCTAACAAATATAACTTAATTAAAATTAACACAAATTAAACTTAATTATTTAGTTCAATCTGTCTAATAAATTAAGCATAACTTAAATTCTTAAGAAACTTAATTAATCTTAAACTAATTTTAAATCTTAATACCAAAAAAAAAATCTTAACTCGGCAAGGCGTCTCTAGAAGGCGCCTCCAACACAAAAGGAGGCGCCCTCGAGAGCGGCGGGAGATTTCTCGCCAAACACGTTTGAGGCGCCTCTGACCCACACCGAGGCGCCTCCGACATAGCGTTCAGGGCACCTTCAAGGGCGTTGAAGACACCCTCAACCCGAAAATTTACAGCGAACATAATCCTCTCTGTTCGCTTTCCTCACGCTTTCGACACCCGTTTTCTCCCCAAATCAACACGCCGAGGCGCCTTCAACCCAATTTTTCTCCCCTCCAAACCTCATCAAAGCTTCACAATGCCACCTAGGTATACCCCAATCCATCTTAAAGGTTTCTATATACTTTTATTGTGCATTTTTGGTATTATATCTATGTTTGGCTAAAATTAGGAAATGACGTAATGTTGCGTCCACTTCTGGTAGTGCCCCCTCCGCCGATCCTAGGTTCCCCACTAAGCGACATAGGGTTGATTTCATTGAGCATACATATTCTCTAATCAAATGTAGATATTTGAGTAGACAGTTTTTTACTAGTTATTGTCAGCCTGTGGTCCAAATGATTGAGCATTTTCAGTTTGATAAGCTGGTTTACTATAGTAATACAGTAAATCAGAACTTATGTGCTCAATTCTATAACAACCTTGAGAGGGTTGATGACTAGACCTATTCCACCAGAGTTGGTGGAAAGGATTTTCAGCTTACTCCCACCTTATTACGTACTAGTCTAGGTCTTAGACGCTCTGCATGTCTATTTTTGTGTTACCCTAGTAGGGATTTGCCATTTGACGAGCCCTACTCCCACATTACGTTGGATACACTCCATATGTACTTTTTGGGGGAGGAGAGATCATTTGGAGTTTCCGACTTCAGGTCACTCTCTCTTAGGGTTCAGGACTACATTATGTATAGAGTCCTGACAACATGCATTTTGCCTATCTCATCTCGGGATGCCCTAAAGATGCGTCCATCGCATTCCTTCTTTTTGTATGTATTATGTCAGCACTTAGATATAGACATCGCATTACACATTTTTTATAACATCATTCATGCGGTCAGTCTCGCTACGTCACGTGTAGTCCACATGCCTTACTGTCATGTCTTGACATATATCTTCTCGACTATAGATGGTATAGATATGACTCAGGGGACGGTTACCCACCTTACACCGTATGATGAGATTGTCCAGCATCATCTTAGGTTAGCACATATAGACATCACTACTCAGGGGGTCCTTGCATGGAGAGGTGGGTCGTCGTCAGTCGATCCAATCGAGGATGAGCCTGTTGCTCCAGCCGAGGGGTTCATCCTACCCCCAGACGAGTACTTTCAGCCAGCCGAGGGACAGAAGGAGTTATTTGAGTTCATGGATGTTCATATATTTGGGGAGCCTCTCAATCCATCACATCCCTCGACGTCAGCCCAACCTTCCACTTCTATATCTATTGAGGATAAACTCGCTCGTCTCGAGCGGTCTTCCGCGCAGACACGACAGCTCGTCTCGAATGGTTTTCGAACACTACGAGCTGAGATGACCACTTTCCGAGAGGAGATTCTTCGTGCACTACATGCACCCGAGTGATCTCTATCACCTCCTCCAACTGACGATCCTCCTAGTTGATCATACTTTGGACATGCATTGTATCTATTAGACTTATACTTACTTCTTGTATCGATAACTTACTTTTGGGTTGTTTAGTCTTGTGTTTAGTATAATAGAACTTTTTTTTTGCTTACCATGGTTTTGATTTTAAAACCTAGGAAAGATATTTTTCAAAATTCCAATTTTTGTTAGTTTTGAAAAAAATTTGGTTCAGCCTAGGAACTTACCCCCTAAAAATCATGTACTCCTAGTTTCAGCCAGAGCATCTCACAAACATACTAGGTTTAACTTGCTTGTGTATGAAAACATTTAGAATAGTGTGAGATGCACTGCCTAGGCTTAAGAATGCTTATGTTTGTGCATCGACATAAGTCTGGGCGATAAATACCAACTTACATTAATCAAGTTAAGTTATTCTGTATTAATCAAATCTATCCGGATCACTAACTTAACTTGACTAACCAAGTAAAAGTTGTTGCCCTCTAGGTGAACAACCAGTAGCTAATGGTTTGACATTTGGCTAAGGATACTAAGTATTTTATTTAACTTTTAATTACTCATGCTTGGACTTTAGGACTCTTGGAAAAGAGAACTATTTTTTTTTTAATTTTAACTTACTCTTTATGATTCTAAGTGAAAGTGACCTTAGTTAAAGTTTTACAAGTTGATACTATTTAAGCTAAGTATTTTTCAAATTTAACTAAGTAAAATTAATTTTTGAACCTCTAATTTTTTTTTTAAAAAAATATATCAAATATTTTTGTTTGCTCTTTTTAAACTAAATTTTTCTAACACAAAATATTTTCAAATTTTTCCTTAGCTAAAAACTACTTTTCATACTTACTTTCTGAATTTTTTAAGGAAAAGGTTTTCTTTCTAAAAAATTAGATTACTTTTAAAGAACTTTTGATAAAGGTTTTTCTAATCATTCACTTAGCTAAAAAGTCTACAAGAAACTTTATTCTAGAAGCTAAGTGTTTATCAAAATATTTTAAGTATGTGTCTTCTATTAAATTTTCTTTAAGTTAGAGTTTTTGTGAAAAGTTAAGTTTTCTAAGGCTAAATTTTTAAAACTATGTTTTTGAAAGCTAAGTTTTTCAAAACCTTCTTAAAAGCTAAGTTTTAAAAGCTAATATATTTCTCAAAACCATTTATTAGCTATATGTTTTATAGAGCTAAATCCCTAAACCCTAACTAAGGCCATGATTAACTTCTCAACTTGCCTATTTTTATTGATTATATCTTCCTTTTGTTTTTTTTTTTTTTTTGACATATGGCAAAGAAGGAGAGTAAATATGATAAATCCAGTTATTAAGGGGTAAATAAGTATAAATAATAAATAAAAATTTCTAGAAAGAGGAGCTTTTCTTAAGGAGGAGTGTTTTTCACTTAAGCTTCTATTAAGGGGGAGCTTGCACTAAATTTATGGTTATGTTGTTATTTATTCAGTTATGCTTGTACTGTTATTCAAAGTTCTTTATAGCATTTATTTATTATTTATGTCTTCTTGCTTAACTTTGAATTTTAGTTGTCATAATCAAAAAGGGGAAAATTGTTGGTGCGGGAAGCATCCGACGATCGAACCCAAGTTTTGATAATGGCAAAGGATTCGAAGTTAAGGTTAATTGTTATATGATATGTGTGAATGAGTTTGCAGGAAAGTCCTAACTGCGGTTAGGCAGGTGGAAAACCCTAAGGGGCGGCAACCTTAGGTCTTAGGGGGTGGTAACCCTAGGTAATGGAAAACCCTAAGGGGCGACAACCTTAGGTCCTAGGGGGTGGTAACCCTAGGTGGTGGTAAATCCTAAGGGACAGTAACCTTAGGTCCTAGGGGGAGGTAACCCTAGGTGCTAGAAAATCCTAAGCGGCGGTAACCTTAGGTCTTGGGGGGAGGTAACCCTAGGTGGCGGAAAACCCTAGGGGGTGGTAACCCTAGGTCTTAGGGGTGGTAACCCTAGGCAGAAAGTCCAGTTTGTCTGGAAGACCGACCTGGCAATAGGTATGCTCTCTTGTGTGGAGTAGGTGAGGACGCATTCCCCATTGAGGGAGCAGTAGGCGTTGGTTCAGCCTAGGATTTTCGGTCGGAAATCCGAAGTCAGAACCAGACAGTCCGTCGATTGTCAAACATGTATATTTATGGTATTTTTATGTTCTAACTTTGTTTTGTATGATATGTTGTTATTTTGTGGACTAACGTATCTTGTAGGGATGAAAGAACAAGTGTTGCCTCGGATGAACAGTGCCCGAGGTGCCCTTTATGGAGCTTCGAGGCGTCTCGGGTGCAAGGCAGAAGGAGCGTGCGCAGAGGAGCCGGAGGCGCCTCGGACAGCCTTGAAGGCGCCCTCAAGGTGTATAAAGGCGCCTTCAAGAGGATAAGCGACGAAGAAGTCAGCCTTATCCACGCGCAGTTAACCCAGGGATTAGAGGCACCCTCAAGGAGGTTGAAGGCGCCCTCAACAACCTTTATAAAGCAGTCTCGACCAACAGCCTAAAAAATCAACTCCCAAGCGATCATACAACTGTTTGCTGCTAACGAGACGTTCCGGCTGAGCCATAACACAACCCCGACGACCCAGAGCTGTGAATTTCGAATTCTTGTTGTCGATATAAGTTTTTGTGCATCTAAAGTGTAATAATCTCTTGTACTAGTTCGTGATTATAGTTGTTGCCCAAAGTAAACGCTTAACGAGCGTGAGCCTTAAAGTAGGAGTCGCCCTAGACTCCGAACCAAGTAAATCTTAGCGTCCTTCTGTGTTTTATTTAAATTTCCGCAGCATTTTACTCGATTGTTTCGAATACAAAAAGTGAAAACTACGAGCGCTATTCATCCTCCTCTAGCACTTTTCGATCCAACAAACTATTTGTAACAAAATTATTTTCTCTTCTTTGAAATATTTTACAAAATTATTTTTGAAAAGAGTTTTTCATTTCCTTGAAAATACTTTAGCAAAATTATTTTAAAATTACTTTAATTTTGTAAACTTATTTTTGAAAATTAATTTTAAAATTGCTTTAATTTTGAAAACTTATTTTTAAAAATTATTCTGAAAATTACTTTAATTTTGCAAATTTATTTTTGAAAAGTATTTTCCATTTCCTTAAAAATACTTTAGCAAAATTATTTTAAATTTGCAAAACTTATTTTTGAAAATTGTTTTCAAACTTGCTATAATTTTGCAAACTTATTTTTTGAAAATTATTTTGAAAATTACTTTAACTTACAAAAATAAGTTAACTTACAAAGTTAGTAAGTTTTTTGAATATGTGTTCAAAAGTTATCTTTCAAAACTTAGCTATCTTAAAAACATTAGTAAATGTTAAAAATTATTTCTGATATAAAAATTGAAAGTTTATGTTTTTTTTAAGTAACTTCCCCCAGTATGTTAGTTAGAGTCCTAGAACTAATCATATGATGATTGTTGTATGGACTCGTTGTATCATATTCTTGTATATAAATAAAAGCATTTATTTATGGTTATTATACTTACTTGTATTGGTACCAAATAACTAAGTATAATAGCGTCCTTGAGTAGAAGGTTTTTATCTATATCAATCGATTGGTTGAATCGATAGTGAGATGATATAGAGAACACTACTCTTAATCATTCTTAGTCAAGTATTAACATTCAGGGACAATGTTAATGCGACGAAACTAGCATGTAGGTCAACTCGATGACTTGATCTCATAAGTCATGGATATAGAGATATCAAATTGACACATGGGTATGCATTGGAGAATGTATACTGAATGACCCTCCATGAGAAAGTATCATGGATCGTTATATGAGTGTCATATACTTTCTCATGTGACTTTTAGTATGACTATTAGTCCTTGGACTTGAAGTCACCATGGTTCCCTACATAAGGAGTTGCATACTTTGGCTTCGTCAAACGCCACCCGTAACTGGGTGGACTATAAAGGTGATTACTGGGTATGTAACAAATTATGTCGAGGGATGTGAGTGATGTAGATGAGATCTATCCCTCCTATATGACTGGAGTGACATCATTATTCTTGATAGAGTGAGACCACTAAGTGCATGGTCATGCCCAAATGAGTCAATATGAGATATTGAGCTCATTTGATTAGAGTGAGTCTACTTGGAGTTCAAGATTTAGATTGATCAGAGGATGACACCGTCTATGCCTCAAATTGATCAATCTAGATGTCAAGGATAGAATGACATTGTCATATATTGTGAAGAGTCACAATTAGTAGTAACAAAGGTGATATTGGATCTCAACATTCTTGTAACTTGGGTAGCAATGATGTATTGCTAGATGCCGCTCATTGTTTATGTTTCTAAATAAGATTTAGAAACATTGCCAATGTTACAAGAACCTATTGGGTCACACATAAAGAACGAGTGGATGGAGATTAGGTTCATATGATGAACCAATTGGATTAGGTTGGATTAGGTTCATATGAACCAAAATTGGATTAAGAGTAATCCAAATTAGACTTATTGGGTTAGACTCAATTGGATTCAATTGTTGAATAAGTCTAATTTAGAGTTGATTCATTGAGTCAATTTATATTAATGAATTGTGATTCATTAAATTGAAATTGACTTGAATCAAAGATTGGATTTAACTCAACAAGGAAGATGTGTGGTCAAGTTTGACTTGACCAAATAGGAAGTTGAAACATTAAGTTTGACTTGACTAAATGCCACTTCATGAAGGATGAATCATCCTACATGGCATGGCCAACAAATACATTCTTGCCACATCATCTCCACATCATGAAGGGAGAGCAAGAGGCATGGAATGTCCATGTGTAGCCGGTCATATGAATGCAAGATTCATTAACATTGAATGTAATTTATTGGCATTCCATGTGTGGCCGGACATATGAATGCAAGATTCATTAACATTGAATGTAATTTATTGACATTCCATGTGTGGTCGGCCAAATGAATATGAGATTCATTGGCATTGATTTGGTGGGTTGTCGTCTTCTTCCTCCTTAGCTCCTTCTTGTTCTCATTCTCCTCTTGGCCGAGAGTTCCAAGCAAGAAGGGTGAAGGTGAGTGAGTATAATCCAAGAAGAAAGGGTAAGTGAAAGTCACATAGAGAGTTTAGAGAAGTGTTTGAGAATCCTCTTCTTCTTTTTCTCTCCTTTCTTCTTCCAATCCCATCCGAGAGCCCTTGGGAGTGCAAGCACACTTGTGGTGCTCTCTTCTCCATCTAGAGTGGTTTGAGAATCACTTCTTGTTCGTGTGGATACTACTAGAGGTGTGTACATTTGGACACACTCGAGATCCGATAACATTTGGACGAGCGGGATTTGCGAAGTATTTCGCATCAAAGGTATACCTCTCTTTCAAGTAGATCTAGAGTAGAACTAGGATTAGAGAAACTTATACATGAAATTATGTTTTAATCTTCGCACGGATCCGGTGGCATGAGACTTCGGGGTTTCCGTAATGCAAAAAGCAATTTTTGCGACTCGAAAGTCCCAACACTGTAAACTTGAAAATTTTCTGTTATCAAAATTTTTCTTTCTTTACTTAGCCACTTCTCTTAAACCTGTTTATGTTTGTTATGTTTTTATGAATGCCAAAGAGGGAGTGTTAGGTGGCTTAAGCTAGCAAAAACTAGACTAAACAAACACCAAACTAATTAAAAAGTAAAACAAAATCATTTCTTTGATAATAGTTATTTTTGCATATTTTTACTAACTTAACCCAGGTTGTTATTGCATCAAAAAGGGAAAGATTGTTGGTGCGGTTAACACTAATGGTCTAACTCAGGTTTTGATGAATGACAAAGTAGGTTAAGTTAGTTTCGTAGTGATCTAATACTTTGACTGAGTGTACAGGAAAAGTCCAGATAGGTCGACGAGCTGACCGAATATCTGGCATGAAACCTAGTTAGGTCGACGGGTCGACCGGATAGCTAGCACGAAGTCCAGCTAGGTCGGCAGGCTGACCTAATAGCTGGTACGAAGTCTAGACAGGTGTTGACCTCCGCAAGTGTACGGAAATGTCGTAAGTAATAATAAAAGATATTGTATCCACAGGGACTGGAATAAACACTAAAGATGTCTCAATGTGAATTAGCTAAACAACTAATCAATTGGTTTTCTAAAGCTAAGTATGACTATGAAATGTAAACAAAGAAATGAAAGAATAAGAAACAAGAATAAGGGCAATGATAAAGGTATGTTCTAGGAGTTTTGGTTTCTTTGTAAGGTTCTTCAATGTAAACGATCTACCAAATCTTATTCCTCAATTGTCCATCATTTGTAGAAGGTTGTCGGTTCCCTCTTGCAATAGACAACCGGCTTAGGACTGAAATATATCTAAACGTAATCAATTAGAAATGAATCTATGTTGTCCTTACACGGGCTTGCCTGTCACGTGCATCTCTCGGATAATCAACATAGAATTCATCACTCCTCAACCGCATCAAGATATAATATATAAACACATATAATCTATCCTACCCTCTTGAAATACCTAATTTCCCCTTCAAGATTACCCCTCAAACGTCCTTACACGGGCATGTTCCTGTCACGAATGTCCCTCAAAAAATCGAATGAGGAATTACCTCTACAAGATCCACAAGATATCTAAACATTCAATCAAACATGGTAATTAAGCCCTAATCACAACAATCCACACAAGAAAGAATAGATACAAATAAGGCAAAATCATAGAAATAGGAATTAGGCAAATCCATAAGAGTTTACATCAAATCTCCATTACAAATACTCCCTCTATACTAGAACAAGAGATCTAATCCATGGAACAAGGAAATAAAACCAAAGAAAAGATGATTACAAGCATTCTTAATCCCCTCCAATCCAAGAAAAGAGAGAAAGAAAACTTATCTACAAAGAAAAACGTCTTCGGATCCAATCCTTGCTTTCCCGGAGTCGATTCGGCGAAGATCCGCCCTTAAATCACTAGAAATCCCTCCAAGAATGGTAAGGAACACCCTAAATCTTATCCCCCCCCCCCAAAAGGGAAAAAGATCCCTCTCAAATCAAGAAGGAGGCCTTATATAGAAGAGGGGTTTGGGCGCCACACGACCCCGAGGAACGACCATGTGAGGTTCACACGGCCAAAGTCATTCCCTTCTCTGCCAACCTTACACAGTCGTGTGTGGTACACGACCGTGACATGCATCTTCCATGACTCCCCTTGCACGATCGTGTAGATCTACACGACTTGGACTGCTTCTGCCTCTGGAAACCTGGCACGGTCGTGTGGTGTACACGGTCAGAACCCTGTTGCTCACTGGAAATCCTGCACGATCGTGTTGTGTACACGGATAGGGCTTCCCTGGTCTCTGGAAATCTTACATGGCCGTGTGGTGTACACGACCTGGCTCCATTTGGCTTCAAATCTTGGCACGACCGTGTGAGGTTTACATGGTCGAGCCATCTTCCTTTCCTGCTGCAGCTACACGACCAAGGATCTCCACACGACCTGGGCAACCCCCCATGGCAGGGCCATGTGAGGTTCAGGAATGGTGCCTTCCTCCCTTGCTTCGCTTGTAGATTTGGCCTTGAACACAAAACCTTCACCAAATTCGACTCCTGTGTATAGAAAATGCACAAAAGCAGATCTCCGAACAAAAAAAGTAAATATGTTAAAAAGAAAGTTGGAAGTACGAAAATACGTAGACAAAGCATGTACAAAGTATGTGAATGTGTGTCAAAACATGCTAAACAAGTGTATACAATCTACACACATCACACCCCCAGACTTAAACCTTTGCTTGTCCTCAAGCGAAATGCTACAATCTAGATTCATATGTTTTACAATGCTCTCATATCCCTAATGCATTCTCCTAACTCTATCAAAAAGTTTCATTAACAAGCATGATCATGGAAACAAGTTAAGTATGACTCAAGCATAAGTCTCTTGTGCACAGTGCAAAGTAACTCAAAAACTCTTCAAGTTTCAATCTATGTCTTAGTCAAGTCATCATCAAATTTGAATTCCTAATATTTCCAGTGATAGACAAGTAACCAGTAATAGGCATTTACTTGCCACACACTTGGTTTATCTTTCTCAATCAACCCAGGGTCTCAAAGGCGTGTTCAATCTCAAGAGAAGCTAAGCAGTCATTTCCCCAGTAACCTAACTCGGTCTCAAAGGGGTGACTTGCTAGATTCCACTCACGACAACTATTTTTTATATCCCTTATTCACCTTTTTTTTCTATTTTTCACACTCTTTTTTTTATAAGTATTTACATTGTGCAACACTTATTCACAAATGTACTTTTAGCACAAATGTTGGGATATTTTGATTTTTTTCAAATGAACTTACATGATTTGAGCCCTATCCAATAACCAAAATGAAGTTTGAGAAATCACCATGGAAACCAAGTACTAAACAAACAAGATGAATTATGATTATTTCAATGAAATCAACCATCTAAGCATCAAGTATAGTGAAGTGAAGATAAGATCCTTAAGGTCAAGCCAAAACTAAAACTCATCTTCATAAGATACTTAGCTTATGTCATGCTACCTAAGATAGAGAAAAGAGGTACATTAAGCATACTACTAGCATCACTTAAAACATCATGAATCTAGATAATAAACGTGCTAACATTTAATCTTGAAGACAAGAAAGCATATAAGTGAAATTTGATGTTCTCAAGATGAATACCACAAGAAATCAAAACAAAATTCAAGACATAAGCAAAAACAAAAAAAAAATAAACAAAGCAATTCAAATGCATCCCCCCAGACTTAAACTTTTTATTGTCCCAATGAAAACTAAAAACAATGTGGAGGAGATTAAAAGTAAGAGAAGTTACCAAATGATGCATGCTAAATACCCATGTCATTAACTTCTCCATCATGTAATTACACTCCTCCTAATCTTTGAGTCATATAAAAGAAGATTGACAACAAAAATTAAGTAGAGGATACATGTTTATTATAAAGAATGAAATGAAAGTAGAAAGAACTAAAGACAAATGAAAACAAAGAAAATGAACTTGGGATGCCTCCCAAGAAGCGCTTGTTTAAGGTCATTAGATCGACCGCCTCATTAGATTTATCGAAATCTCACTTTTGGAGGGGTAAGATATTTCAACACCCTCCTACCAAGGGCTCTTATTATGAAGGGAGCTTTCAATATAGGAATTACAAAATGAAGTATTGCTCTCTCCATCTTCGTCTTCTTTGAAGTTCTTTCAGGTGGTCGAAGACGGTTCAGTGTGAGCTTCCAATTATTAGCCCTAGTGAAATCTGCACATGCAAAGAAAATACAAATCTCCCACAAATATATTAGATAAGATAGAGCCATAACCATATTAAGATAAGCAGAATAAGAAATAAAAACTTAATCACATCCAACAAAGTCAATAATAGGTACCTCAATAAAATTTTATAAAAGATCATAAGAAATACTAACCTTGCTTTGCTGAGAAATACCTGATATTTCAAAACATGTGGATGTGATTTCCTCTGAATCAAATGATGGTTCTGGCTCTGGCTCAGGTGTTGGCGATATCAAAGATGGTGATTCTTGAGACTCAACCATATCTACATGAGTCCCTACACATTGTTCCATAACATGATCAATTCTTACAACCTCTAAGGGTTGTGTGGACAAAGGTTGTGATCCTTGAGATGCTGCTTCCACAACACAACTCCCTACACATTCTTCCAAAACATCATCATCAACACATACATCAAAAAATAAACCAACATCTATATCCTCAATAGGAGAATCAATAACAAGAGGATTAATAACTTCACTTGCAGTTTTAAGTTGATCTATCACTGTTGGTTGCTACTCGGAAAACCTAGAGGTTCCACTGTACAAAAATTTTGTACAAAGGTCTGAACATTTTCCTAGCTACCATGTGTTCTTTTAAATTAAATTTTGGATCGCCTGCGGAACTTAACACGTTTGATCCAAAACTTAATCTATTCGTTCTTTTAGGTTTAGACTTGGGTCTCCTGCGGAACTTAACACGTTCGACCCAAATCGTCTTAAGTTATTAATTCCATTAAATATTAATTTCCATAATCGGTTCCCAGTACTGACGTGGCGAGGCACATGGCCTTCTTGGATATGAGAGCAACCACCACCGACTAGACAAAACCTTTTATAGAAAGCTAATATTTAATTTCCTAAAATAACTTTAGGTTAACCGAAAAGAACAATCAAATCACAAGGAAAAGAAAAAACAAAAGAACACAACATCGACAAACATATTCGAAATTCTAGAATCGTAAGTCTCTTGTATTTGGTATTATTTCCATAAATAACTAGCATGATGCGGAAAGAAAAATTACTAGTTATACCTTGTAGAAAAACCTCTTGATCTTCTATCGTATTCCTCTTCTAACCTCGGACGTTGTGTGGGCAACGATCTACCGAGATGAGAAACCACCAACCACCTTCTTCTCCTCCAAGCAAGGTTCGGCCACAAAGGAAAAACTTCACCAAGGAAGAAAACCAAAACACTAACCAAGCTCCAAGAGATGCTAGCTTTCTCTCCTTCTTCTTCTTCTTCTTCTCCGAGTAGTATCCGGCCACCACAAGAGCTCCAAGGGAATAGAGATGTTCGGCCACCACAAGAGGAAGAGAGGGAAAGGATGATGATGATGATGGCCGGCCACACCAAGGAACAAAGAGGAAGGGAAAATAATAGAGGTTGTGTCTTGTGAATGCACCCTCACCCCTTCTTTTATATTCCTTGGCCTAGGCAAATTAGGAAATTTAATTACAATAAAACTTCCTTAATTCCCTTGACATGATTTAATTGAGAAAAATAAAATAATATTTCCCCAATTAATCTCTAATGGCCGGCCACATCAAGAGGAAGCAAATTGGACAAGTTTCAATCAACAATTAAAACTTTCCTTATTTGTTTCCGGAAATTTTAAAAATAAAATTTCTCTTCAAAAAATCTCTTCATGGTTAATAAAAAGAAATTTCCATAATTTTAATTTTACAACATGTGAATAATTTTTAAAGAGAAAATAAAATATCTCACCAATCTACAAATAAGGAAAGAGATCTAATCTCTTTCTTTAATCTTTTGTAAATTTTACAAGAGAGATAATTTAATTTAAATTCTCTTTAATAAATTATGTCTTCCACGTAATAAAAATTAAAATTAAAATTCTTTTTAATTTATTTTGGCCGGCCCTACTAGCTTGGGTTCAAGCTAGGGCCGGCCACCCAATCTTATACCTAGGCCGGCCCTAGCTTGTTCCCAAGCTAGCTTGGCCGGCCCCTATTGGGTGGGTATAGAAGGTGGGTATAGGTGGGTATAGAACTCTATAAATAAGAGGCTACGATAGGGACCGAGAGGAGGAATTGGTTTTGGTCTCCCGATAAAATTAAGCATCCCGTGTTCGCCCCGAACACACAACTTAATTTTATCAATAATAATTCATTCCACTAGAGAACTATTATTGAACTACCGCATCAATCCCAAATTACATTTTGGGCTCCTTCTTATTATGAGTGTGTTAGTCTCCCTGTGTTTAAGATATCGAATGTCCACTAATTAAGTGAGTTACTGACAACTCATTTAATTAATATCTTAGTCCAAGAGTAGTACCACTCAACCTTATCGTCATGTCGGACTAAGTCCACCTGCAGGGTTTAACATGACAATCCTTATGAGCTCCTCTTGAGGACATTATCAACCTAGTATCTCTAGGAGACAGTTTCCTTCTATAATCAACAACACACACTATAAGTGATATCATTTCCCAATTTATCGGGCTTATTGATTTATCGAACTAAATCTCACCCATTGATAAATTAAAGAAATAAATATCAAATATATGTGCTTGTTATTATATTAGGATTAAGAGCACATACTTCCATAATAACCGAGGTCTTTGTTTCTTTATAAAGTCAATATAAAAGAAACGACCTCAAATGGTCCTACTCAATACACTCTGAGTGTACTAGTGTAATTATACAGTCAAGATAAACTGATACCTAATTACACTACGACCTTCTAATGGTTTGTTCCTTTCCATTTTGATCGCGAGCTACTGTTTATAATTTATAAGGTACTGATAACATTATCTTCTGCATGTGACACCACATACTATGTTATCTACAATATAAATTAATTGAACAACTACAACTAAATGTAGACAATTTAACCAAATGTGATTCTTTATTCATAATGAATGTTTACAAAGCTTAGGCTTTCAGTATACACTCCAACAATCTCCCACTTATACTAATGACTAAACTGTCATATCTTCTACCATACATCTGATTCCCATTCCCTCCATATGCCGATCAAAAGTTTTCGCCGGAAGGGCCTTAGTGAAAGGATCTGCCAGGTTATCTGCTGATGCAATCTTGGCGATGACAACTTCTCCTCGCTTCACGATATCTCGTATCAGGTGGTAGCCTATATGTTTACTTGCCTTATGGGCTCGTGGTTCCTTCGAGTTTGCAATTGGACCGCTATTATCACAATAAATTGTGATAATTTTGGGCAAACCAGAATCACATCTAAGTCCATTAGAAAGTTCCCGAGCCATACCGCTTCTTTAGCTGCCTCAGAGGCTGCTACATACTCACTTCCATGGTTGAGTCCGACACGCATTTCGCTAACACTCCTCCATGAAATGGCTCCACCTCCTAAAGTAAACACATAGCCCGATGTAGACTTACTATTGTCCCTATCTGATTGGAAATCGAATCCGTGTAACCCACAGGGAGCAAATCGTCTGCTTGGTAAATTAGCATATAATCTCTAGTCCTTCTCGTGTACTTTAATATATGCTTTACCGCAGTCCAATGTCCTTGTCCAGGTTACTCGATATCTGATGACCATGCCCACGGTAAAATAGATATCGGGTCTCGTATATAGCATTGCATACATTAGGCTTCCTACAGCCGAAGCATAAGGAACTGCTTTCATGTCCTCTATCTCTTTTGACGTCTTTGGAGACATCTCTTTAGATAGAGCTACTCCATGTCTAAAAGGTAGAAACCTTTCTTGGAATCTGCATGCTAAAACGAGCAAGGATTGTATCTATACATGAAGCTTGGGATAGACACAACATTCTTTTCTTACGATCCCTTATAACTTTGATCCCAAGAATGTGCCACAATCTCCTAAGTCCTTCATATCAAATTGTTTGGACAACCATACCCTTACGTCCGATAATACCTTGACATTGTTGCCAATTAACAAAATATCATCTACGTATAGTACAAGAAATACCACCACGTTTCCATCACTTCTTATATACACAAGACTCATCCGGACTTTGAATAAATCCATATGATGGATTACTTCATTAAACCAGATGTTCCAAGATCTTGAAGCTTGCTTCAGTCCATAAATGGACCGATTGAGCTTACACACTAGATGCTCTTTGTCCTTTTCAATGAATCCCTTCGGTTGTTTCATATGGATGTTTTCTTCAAGACTTCCATTAAGGAAAGTCGTCTTGACATCCATTTGCCAAATCTCATAATCCATATGAGCGACAATGGATAAGAGTATCCGGATAGACTTAAGCATGGCTACCGGTGAAAAGTTTCCTCATAATCGATTCTCTCTTTCCGAGTATACCCTTTCGCAACAAGCCTAGCTTTGAAAGTTTCTACCTTCTCGTCTGTCCCTCTTTTCCTTTTGTAGATCCACTTACATCCAACGGCTTTTACACCATCTGTTGGTTCTACAAGCTCCAGACCTTATTAGAGTACATAGACTCTATTTCGAATTCATCGCCCTTTGCCAAGATGCTGCATCTATATCTTGGAGTGCTTCATCATATGATCGGGAATCAGGTTCATGTTTACCCAATCCCAAGACTCTCCCAAAACATGAATCTCTCAGTCGCCTCACAACCCTCCCACTACGACGAGGCAATCGTGGTTGTGTATCATGTGTGACACGTGTTGCAGTCTCTTGTGGTACTTCATCTTGCATCGTTGGTACTAAAGTAGACGTGTCCTCTTAGTTCTTCTAAAACAACTTTACTATTGGGTTTGTGATCCATTATATAGTCTTCTTCTAAAAGCGGACATTGGTGCTAACAATGACCTTCCGTCTTTAGGACTATAAAATAAACCACCTTTCGCCTTTGGGATATCCTACAAACACGCGAACTTCAGTACGGGATTCTAACTTATCAAGATCTTGTTTCAGACATGTGCTGGACTACCCCAAACCGAATATGTCTTAGACGGGTTTCGCCCATTCCACAATTCTATGGGAGTAGAAGAAACTGATTTAGAAGGTACTAAGTTCAAAACGTATACTTGTTTCCGAGCATATCCCCAAAACGAATTTGGTAATTCAATAACTCATCATCGATCTAACCATCTCCATAAGAGTCATATTCCTTCGCTCTGCTACACCATTCTGGTGTTCCAGGTGTCGATAATTGGGATTGAATCGATCTCGATAAGTAATTCCTAAACTCTCCTAAGAGGTATTCGCCACCACGATCGATCGTAGTGTCTTGATACTTTACCTAATCGTTTCTCCACATCGCCTTGTATTCTTTGAACTTATCAAAGCACTTGAACTGGCGCATTAGATAAATGTATCCATATCTTGAATAATCATCTATGAAGGAGATAAAATATTCAAAACCTCCTCTTGCTTGGATGACATAGGACCACACAAATCGAGTGAACCAATTCTAACACTTCTTTAGCTCTATACCCTTGGCCTTGAACGGCCTCTTGGTCATTTTTCCTTCTAAGTGATTCACAAGTTGAAAAATTTTCCAACTCTAATGAACTCAAAGTCCATCGGCTATAAGCCTGAATCCTACTTAAGTTAATATGACCAAGCCTTAGATGCCAAAGATATGCTTGGTTCATTTCGAAGGTTTTTTCTTATTAGAATTAGAAGATGAGTTATAAATTTCCATGTTTTGCTTTGTGGAAGAAATTGATTTAAAGTATACAAATTGCCAACTAATGCACCGGAACGGATAATCACTTTATTTCTTTTAATAACTACATCGTTACTAAAGGAAACCGAATATCCATCTAAAACAGTTTAGAAACCGAAATTAAATTCTTTCTAAAACGGGTACATAAAGACAATTTCTTAAAACCAAATTCCTATTTCTACTAAAAGATAAGTAGACGCCTCCCACCGCAATAGCCGCCACCTTAGTAGCATTGCCCATGTAGATGGTAATTTCTCCTTCAGATAGTCGCCGGGTTTCGGAACCCCGCAAGGAATTACAGACATGATCAGTGGCTCCGTATCTACACACCAGAATCGGTAGATAACATCGCTAAATATGTTTCAACAACTAGAGCATGAGATATACCTTTGTTTTGGTTCCTACGAGGACAGTCCACCAACTGCTTGCGGATGAAGCACTTGCCCTTCGGCTTCTTCAATCCAACTTTAAATCCCGTACACTGAGATTTATTCACTTTCTTTGCCCCGACTTGTTTCTTCTTCTTCTTTCCTCTCGCGTTTAGAAGTAGAACCATTTTCAACATAGTGAATTTGAGAATTGTGACGAAATAATCCTTCAGCTGCTTGAAGTTAGTAGTTCCCCTAATGAATAAATCCTCTTATTCATATTATAGTTCAAGGAACCGCTCAAAACTTCTAGGTAGCGTTTGAGGATCATATCGATCCGGGTTTCCCATCAATTTCTCCTTCAAGGATTTGTATCTCGTTCGATAAGCCATCATCTTTAGGATATGATCCTTCACAGGAGTACCCTGCATGGTGGTGTCATTATCTTTCTCATAGCTTCTTGTCTAGAAGCCCTATCCCGATGACCAAAGAGTTCCTTGAGATTGTTCATAATATCATAAGTCGTTGGTAAATCTTGATCGATGTTGCAATACATTTGACATTGAAGCCAAAATGTAATACCGCCATCTCATCTGCCTTTACCCATCTCTTATGATATTCAATCTCCTCTTGGGTAGATTCACCAAGTGCATCGTGACAAGGTTCACCAAGATAAATTTATAGCTTTCAGAATGTAACAATGTCCAGGTTCCTTTTCCAATCTATGTAATTAGGTCCAGTAAGTCTGTTTTGTTAAGTATGATGGACAGTGGGTTGAAAGTCATCCTAAGAATCACAAATAACTTTTGGTCAGAATTCTAAATTTAGAATAATATTGATTCCTCAAACAATACTATTTTAAATTAACCAACACCTTAAAACACCGTGAATTTTTTATGCCACGTTAGTGTGGACGTATACAAATTCAACATTTGTAAAAGGAGGGTTTTATCCCATTAATTTTATTATCTTGTCAACCTAACTTTTTGACAAATAAAATTAATAGTTGGTATCTTTTGGTCACACAAATAATAGCAGTGACTCCGATGGGGAGGATACTATTAGATGTGTCTAAGTGTATACCATTACTTGACACTAAGTTCATTAATAAGATTATGCCCCTTCCGTTGGGGAAGATCACACGCTCTTAATTAACTTTCTATAGTCATCCAAAAATGGAAGTCTGTTCTAGTGATCCACAAACAAGCTCATCCGTTATGGAGGAAGGCACTCAGAGCCAACGCGCAAGCTTGTTTGCATCACTTACAAACCAGTAATGGAGACCATGGGATTTATTTAAAAATCCCTCTCCTACTTAGTTATTTATAAATGAGGAATTTTAACTATGCTAGCCTACTAAAACTTGTAAACTAACATGCACACACAGCATTATATAAAAGCAATAAATAGAAAATTTAATTTTCAACTATTATGGCTTTTATCTCTAATTATTCTCCGTGTGTTGTCATCCCAAGCTGCTGCCATATTTGGCCACCGCCACCTCTGTCGCATCCATCTTGCTCCTAGTTCCGCTGCGCCTCTGGTCCTTAGAAGGTTCCACGCTTTGCAAGATTCGATCCGCGACATAAATAGAATTTTACATTTTGATCCTATATTCCATAAAAGGAATGTACATGTATCTAGATCAAAAAATAAAATCCTAATAAAACTAAATACAGCTCCTGCTGTATTTTAATGCAATCATGCACACACAAATAAATGCCCTTGACATGTCCAAGGGTCCAATCACACACATAATAACTAAAAGCTATAATAGTTGGATCCTGCATCCACAAAGTTAGCACATCCTACTATTATCCTGCCTAAATTATGTATGACATGTGCATAATTAAACTAAATACCAAATACACAGAGGCAAAACCCTAGCTCTGATACCAATTGTTGGTTGCTACTCGGAAAACCTAGAGGTTCCACTTTACAAAAATTTTGTACAAAGGTCTGAACTTGTCCTAGCTACCATGTGTTCTTTTAAATTAAATTTTGGATCGCCTGCGGAACTTAACACGTTTGATCCAAAACTTAATCTATTCGTTCTTTTAGGTTTAGACTTAGGTCTCCTGCGGAACTTAACACGTTCGACCCAAATCGCCTTAAGTTATTAATTCCATTAAATATTAATTTCCATAATCGGTTCCCAGTACTGACGTGGCGAGGCACATGACCTTCTTGGATATGGGAGCAACCACCACCGACTAGACAAAACCTTTTATAGAAAGCTAATATTTAATTTCCTAAAATAACTTTAGGTTAACCGAAAAGAACAATCAAATCACAAGGAAAAGAAAAAATAAAAGAACACAACATCGAAAAACATATTCGAAATTCTAGAATCGTAAGCCTCTTGTATTTGGTATTATTTCCATAAATAACTAGCATGATGCGGAAAGAAAAATTACTAGTTATACCTTGTAGAAAAACCTCTTGATCTTCTATCGTATTCCTCTTCTAACCTCGGACGTTATGTGGGCAACGATCTACCGAGATGAGAAACCACCAACCACCTTCTTCTCCTCCAAGCAAGGTTCGGCCACAAAGGAAAAACTTCACCAAGGAAGAAAACCAAAACACTAACCAAGCTCCAAGAGATGCTAGCTTTCTCTCCTTCTTCTTCTTCTTCTTCTTCTCCGAGTAGTATCCGGCCACCACAAGAGCTCCAAGGGAATAGAGATGTTCGGCCACCACAAGAGGAAGAGAGGGAAAGGATGATGATGATGATGGCCGACCACACCAAGGAACAAAGAGGAAGAGAAAATAATAGAGGTTGTGTCTTGTGAAGGCACCCTCACCTCTTCTTTTATATTTCTTGGCCTAGGCAAATTAGGAAATTTAATTACAATAAAATTTCCTTAATTCCCTTGACATGATTTAATTGAGAAAAATAAAATAATATTTCCCCAATTAATCTCTAATGGCCGGCCACATCAAGAGGAAGCAAATTGGACAAGTTTCAATCAATAATTAAAACTTTCCTTATTTGTTTCCGAAAATTTTAAAAATAAAATTTCTCTTCAAAAAATCTCTTCATGGTTAATAAAAAGAAATTTCCATAATTTTAATTTTACAACATGTGAATAATTTTTAAAGAGAAAATAAAATATCTCACCAATCTACAAATAAGGAAAGAGATCTAATCTCTTTCTTTAATCTTTTGTAAATTTTACAAGAGAGATAATTTAATTTAAATTCTCTTTAATAAATTATTTCTTCCACGTAATAAAAATTAAAATTAAAATTATTTTTAATTTATTTTGGCCGGCCCTACTAGCTTGGGTTCAAGCTAGGGCCGGCCACCCAATCTTATACCTAGGCCGGCCCTAGCTTGTTCCCAAGCTAGCTTGGCCGGCCCCTATTGGGTGGGTATAGAAGGTGGGTATAGGTGGGTATAGAACTCTATAAATAAGAGGCTACGATAGGGACCGAGAGGAGGAATTGGTTTTGGTCTCCGATAAAATTAAGCATCCGTTCGCCCTAACACACAACTTAATTTTATCAATAATAATTCATTCCACTAGAGAACTATTATTGAACTATCGCATCAATCCCAAATTACATTTTGGGCTCCTTCTTATTATGAGTGTGTTAGTCTCCCTGTGTTTAAGATATCGAATGTCCACTAATTAAGTGAGTTACTGACAACTCATTTAATTAATATCTTAGTCCAAGAGTAGTACCACTCAACCTTATCGTCATGTCGGACTAAGTCCACCTGCAGGGTTTAACATGACAATCCTTATGAGCTCCTCTTGAGGACATTATCAACCTAGTATCTCTAGGACACAGTTTCCTTCTATAATCAACAACACACACTATAAGTGATATCATTTCCCAATTTATCGGGCTTATTGATTTATCAAACTAAATCTCACCCATTGATAAATTAAAGAAATAAATATCAAATATATGTGCTTGTTATTATATTAGGATTAAGAGCACATACTTCCATAATAACCGAGGTCTTTGTTTCTTTATAAAGTCAGTATAAAAGAAACGACCTCAAATGGTCCTACTCAATACACTCTGAGTGTACTAGTGTAATTATACAGTCAAGATAAACTGATACCTAATTACACTACGACCTTCTAATGGTTTGTTCCTTTCCATTTTGATCGCGAGCTACTGTTTATAATTTATAAGGTACTGATAACATTATCTTCTGCATGTGACACCACATACTATGTTATCTACAATATAAATTAATTGAACAACTACAACTAAATGTAGACAATTTAACCAAATGTGATTCTTTATTCATAATGAATGTTTACAAAGCTTAGGCTTTCAGTATACACTCCAACAATCACATCACATTCATCATCTAAAAATTCAATGTCACTATAACACTCCATAAAATTTGGAGATAGATCTGAAAATTTATTTACTACTGCATTATCAATAAAATCCTCATCTGAAGAGTCCTCATCTTCATATACATTCAAAAATCTGCACTCAACCATATTAGTGTCACAGGATTTGCCGAAGTCTTTATTTTCATTGACCCCCACTAACCTTTGTGGAAAAGGAACCCTTAGTGAAGGTCCTAGGAAAGATTTAACTTCCTTTTTCCCAAATTCCCTTTGAGCTTTTGGAGGAGGTCCAACTTGCTTATCTAGTGTTGGTGTGATCCATCGTTGAGGGAAAAATACTTGTGGCCTTTGGGAACTTCCTGGAGAAATGGAATTGAGTTCTTGTGATCTTCTATTAATCTTCTCCTCAATTCTAAACATGTCCTTCTTTAGAAGTTCTTCATGATTTTTTTCAATTCTCAACCCAACATCATCACACTTTTCACTAGATCTTGTCTACGAAGGAGGGGGGTCTTCTTTAAACCATTTTGAAACAATACTTTCAATCTTTACCCCCAAATGTTTGAACTCCCCGTTCGGTGATTTGTGATTTTCAAAACTCATAGATGGTTGAGTTACAATTTGTTTGACAGGCTCTATAGCATTTATGGCTTGCACTTCTTGAATGTTTGAGGGAGATTTCATCCAACTTATGTTTGACCATTCATGGAGGTTCAATGTCACTTGATCAATTAATATATATGCTTCATCTACACTTTTGTCCATAAAAGAACCTCCAGCTGATGAATCCAATAAACTCTTATCTGAGAAAGAAATTCCCACATAGAATATGTGCAGAATCAATCATTTTTCAAAACCATGATGAGGGCACTGTCTTTGAAGACTTTTGAATCTATCCCATGCTTCAAACAATGATTCTCTATATACCTGAGCAAAATTTGTTATGCAATTCCTCATATACACTGTTTTGCTTGGAGGGAAAAATGATTCAGAAATTACTTCTCCAATTACTCTCAACTTGTGATACTTTGAGGATGGAGAGAATATAACCAAATCCTTGCTTTATCCTTGATACTGAAAGGAAATGTCATCAATCGAACTGCATCTGCTGACACTCCTTCACATTTCACCATATCACAAATCTCTAAAAATGTTTCAAGATACAGATAAGGACTTTCTGATACTTCTCCTCCAAATTTGTGACCTTGTACCATGAAAATTAACTCTGGATCTAGTTGGTAACTTTCTGCTTCAATTTGAGGTTGCACAATGGGAGACAAAAATTTTGCAGAAAAAAGGTGTAGAAAAATTTCTCATGGGCCTGCTTAACATGTTAGTGCTCATGGATATTCAAGAATAAAAAACAAGAAATAAAATGTAATATGAAAAGCAAGAAGGAAAATGCAAAATTTAAATTGTAAGAAAGAAAGTGCATAATGAAAACAAGAAAGAAAAGACAAAAGGAACAAGAAAAATATCTAGAATAATTCATATGCCAAGAACAAGATTGCAAGATATGTTTACAAAAGAAAAAGAAGAGAGAAACTAAATCAAAAGAAAAATAGAGAAAAGTCAGACAAAAATGTTAGAATAAAAAATGCAAAATTAGAATTACAACAAAAAAAATTGACAAGAATGTTATACACGAAAGGAAAAACTTATGAAAACAGGATTCTAAGGATTAGTTACAACTATGCAAATGAAAAGAAAAGTTATGTTATGTTGTCTAACTCAATTGATAATCTCTAATGTTATAGCGCAATCCCCGGCAACGACGCCAAAAACTTGTTGACCTCCGTAAGTGTACGGAAATATCGTAAGTAATAATAAAAGATATCATATACACAGGGACTGAAATAAGCACTAAAGATGTCTCAATGTGAATTAGCTAAACAACTAATCAATTGGTTTTCAGAAGCTAAGTATGACTATGAAATGTAAACAAAGAAATGAAAGAATAAGAAACAAGAATAAGGGCAATGATAAAGGTATGTTCTAGAAGTTTTGGTTTCTTTGTAAGGTTCTTCAATGTAAATGATCTACCAAATCTTATTCCTCAATTGTCCATCATTTGTAGAAGGTTGCCAGTTCCCTCTTACAATAGACAACCGGCCTAGGACTGAAATATATCTAAACGTGATCAATTAGAAATGAATCTATGTTGTCCTTACACTGGCTTGCCTGTCACGTGCATCCCTCGGATAATCAACATAGAATTCATCACTCCTCAACCGCATCAAGATATAATATATAAACACATATAATCTATCCTATCCTCTTGAAATACCTAATTTGCCCTTCAAGATTACCCCTCAAACGTCCTTACACGGGCATGTTCCTGTCACGAATGTCCCTCGGAAAATTGAATGAGGAATTACCTCTACAAGATCCACAAGATATCCAAACATTCAATCAAGCATGGTAATCAAGCCCTAATCATGACAATCCACACAAAAATGAATAGATACAAACAGGGCAAAATCATATAAATAGGAATTAGGCAAATCTACAAGAGTTTACATCAATTCTCCATTACAAATACTCCCTCCATCCTAGAACAAGAGATCTAATCAATGGAACAAGGAAAGAAAACCGAAGAAAAGATGATTACAAGCATTCTTAATCCCCTCCAATCTAAGAAAAGAGAGAAAGAAAACTTATCTATAAAGAAAAACGTCTTCGGATCCAATCCTTGCTTTCCCAGAGTCGATTCGGTGAAGATCCACCTTTAGATCATCGGAAATCCCTGTAAGGAACTCCCTAAATCTTATTCCTCCCCCCCCCCCCCAAAGGAGAAAAGATCTCTCTCAAATTAAGAAGGAGGCCTTATATAGAAGAGGGGTTTGGGCACCACACGGCCCCGAGGCGCGGTCGTGTGAGGTTCACACGGCCAAAGCCATTCCCTTCTCTGCCAACCTTACACGGTCGTGTGTGGTACACGGCCGTGGCATGCATCTTCCATGACTCCCCTTGCACGGTCGTGTAGATCTACACGGCCTGGACTGCCTCTACCTCTGGAAACCTGGCACGGTCGTGTGGTGTACACGGCCAGAACCCTCTTGCTCACTGGAAATCCTGCACGGCCATGTGGTGTACACGACCAGGGCTTCCCTGGTCTCTGGAAATCTTACATGGTTTTGTGGTGTACATGACCTGGCTCTATTTGGCTTCAAATCTTAGCACGGTCGTGTGAGGTTTGCATGGTCGAGCCCATCTTCCTTTCCTGCTGCAGCTACACGACCAAGGATCTCCACACGGCCTGGGCAACCCCCCATGGCAGGGCCATGTGAGGTTCAGGAATGTTGCCTTCCTCCCTTGCTTCGCTTGTAGATTTGGCCTTGAACACGAAACTTTCACCAAATTTGACTCCTGTGTACAAAAAATGCACAAAAGTATATCTCCGAACAAAATGAGTAAATATGCTAAAAGGAAAGCTGAAAGTATGAAAATACGTAAATAAAGTATGTACAAAGTATGTGCATGTGTGTCAAAACATGTTAAACAAGTGTATACAATTTACGCACATTAACATGTCGACGGGCTAACCGGATGTCTAGCATGAAGTCCAGTTAGGTTGACGGGCTGACCTGATAGTTGGCATGAAGTCCAGACAGGTTGAGAGGCTGACCGGATGTCTGGTAGGTAAGTCAAGGTAAGTCACTGGAGGGGAGTGACTTGGCAAGGACATGTTCTCAGTTAGGGAACTTAGGCGTCAATCCAACTTAGAATCATTTCAGGAATCTAAGGTGAGATCGTGACTAGATTCTGGTCTCAATGAGACGAAATCTAATTACTACTCTATAATTATGCTAACACTTTGTTTTGTAGGGTAGTATAATTTGCCTTTGCCTTAGACTAATATTTTCTTGCAAGAAATTGAGTTGCTGAAGAATGGTGGTCCGGGCACTCGGAATGCAAATTCTATCCCGACGCAACGTGGAGCGTGCTGATTGGCTGGGTCGGCATCACAGTCCAGGCACCCAGAAGGGATCCGGGCGCCGGAGCTTCCTATATAAGGAGACCACCACCTGGAGCAAAGTACAACAACTTCTACTATGACTGTTCTCGTGCATGCTACTTCCAAGACACTCTTGCTACGCTGCGAAGCTTCTCTGACAACCAGTGATTTAAGTCTTTATTTTATTATTGTCGGTAATTTCATATTACAAATTCTTATACTTATTGTGAATTATTAGTGATTGTCCAATGAAAGTACTCAATGAGTGCGGGTCTTGGAGTAGGAGTCGATGAAGGCTCCGAACCAAGTAAAATTGGTTGTGTTAGCATTGTCCTTACTTTTGTTATTTCCGCCGCGTACTCGATTTGATTTTTGAATTCTCGACGAATGCTATTCACCCCCTCCCCTCTAGCGTTTTCACAATCCAACACCTTGGTGCACCTCTCGGAGAATGTACTCGACGTCTTTCGATTCGACGCACTTGAGAAGGGGTCTGGAGAAGACTCTCTTGTAAAACTGATCCTCGATCAAGGTGAACCGCTCGGTCCTATTCTTCAATAAGAGGGCTTCTTTCGAATCGAAAGGTGTAGCTCTCAAACATAGAAACTCTATCAGAGTTGTCTTCCAGTCGTTCGAGAAGGTTATTCCTTCCATTCGTTCGATATGCGCCACAAGCGAAACTTGTTCGATCGACTGATCTATGACGATCGACGTCAAGAACTGGCTAGTTTCGCTAACTCATCCACCGCCTGGTTCTCCGATCGGGGGATCTTCTGTATAATGACCTCCTGGAAGTTGGCCTTTAGCTTCTCAAAAGCCTCTGCATAGAGCCTTAGTCGAGCGTTGCTTATCTCGAATGTCCTGGATAGCTGTTGTACAGCAAGTTGGGAGTCCGAGTGGATGAGGACTTTAACTGCTCCCACATGCCGAGCTACCTACAGGTCAACTATCAGTGCCTCATACTCTACTTTGTTATTAGTGGCTCGATAGTCCATCCGAACGGAGAGCTGCATTTGGTCTTTCCATGGTGAGATAAGCAGTGTGCCGATTCCGCTGCCTCGTCGAGTGGACGAGCCATCCACATATATCTTCTATGTTACCACCGACTCGTCACTCTAGACTTCTATGACAAAATCCACCAAGGCTTGAGCCTTGATTGTCGCTCAGGGTTGATATTGAATATCGAATTTGCTTAGCTTGGTCGTCCATTTGATTAGTCTTCCTAACGCTTCCGGGTTGAGAAGGACTCATCCCAGGGCACTATTAGTTAGCACGATGATTATGTGCGCTAGGAAGTACGGATGAAGCCTCCGAGCGGCGATAATCAAAGCATATTCTAGGTTTTCGAGATCAGTGTAGCGAGATTCAGCATCCTAAAATACATAGCTCAAAAAATATAGAGGTTGCTGCTCTTGGTTGTTCTACTTAACCAGAGCCGATCCAACGATAGATAAATCCAAAGTAGCTCACCAACAACTGGCTTGGCTCATACAGGTATAGAGTTTAGACATTCCTTCAGCTCTTCTAGTGCCTGATCACACTTGGAGTTCCATTGTAATTTCGTGGCTCGATGAAGAACTTTGAAGAATGGCAGACTCCGATCGGACAACTTGGATATGAACTTGAACATCACCGTGATATGACCGGTCAGCCTTTGAGCTTCCTTCAAGTTTTGAGATGGCGGCATGTCATGCAAAGCTTTGACCTTGCTCGGATTGGCTTTAATACCCCACTCAGTGACTATATAGCCCAAAAAGCGGCCACTCTTCGCGCCGAACATACACTTGTCTGGATTCAGTTTTATCCCATAAGTCCTCAGCATCCGGTAAGTCTCGTTGATATCTGCGTATAGGTCAGCAGCTTGGAGGGATTTAATTAATATGTTGTCGACGTATACCTCCATATTATGATCGATCTACCATTGGAACACCTTGTTCATCAGCCTCTGGTAAGTGGCTCCGGCGTTCTTGAGTCTGAATGACATGACGTTGTAACAGTACATTCTGTCGGCCATAATGAAGCTGACCTTCTCTTGATCCCTCGCGGGTGAACGACACTTGGTGGTATCTCTAGTACGCGTCGAGCATGCAGATCAGCTCGCAGCCCACCGTTGAGTCCACCATTTGATCTATCCTAGGCAGCGGATAAAAGTCGACATGCCTTGTTCAGATTACGGAAGTTGATGCAATAGCTTGGAGACTAACATAACATTGGCTAGCCAACTTCCATAATATGGCTAGCCTCCAACAGCTTCTCTATCTCCGCCCGGATGATAACATTTTACCCCGCGTTGAAATATCTTTTTCTCTGCTTCACCGACTGAGCGTTCGGTCAGACATGAAGCTCATGCTGAGCCACGCTCAGGGAGATACCGGGAAGCTCGTGTGTCGACCAGGTGAACACATCGTGATTTTGTTTAAGGCAGGTGACCAACTCTGCCTTCTCCTCCTCTAGGTTGGCGGCAATGAAGGTTATTGCTTCTGCTCAGCTAGGATGAATCTGGACCTCCTCCTTTTCTTCGTATACCAAGGAAGGGGATTTTTTAGTGATCGTGTTTACCTCCAGTCGCAGAGTCTTCCGAGCGCTCCTAGCCTCGGACTTGACCATCTCGACATAGCATCGTCGAGAGGCCAGTTGATCACCCTTGACTTCGCCGACCTGGTCGTCTACCGGGAACTTGATTTTTTGGCAGTAAGTAGATACTATTGCTTAGAATTTGTTAAGGGTTGGTCTGCCCAATATGACATTATAAGCGGATGATGCGTCCACCACGATGAAGTTGGTGGTCTTGGTTCTCCTCAGTTGCTCTTCTCCTCAGTACTTCGTTCTCCGTGAAGCCGTACAACGGGGTCATCATGGGTAGCATCTCGCTTCGATCAATTTGTAACTGATCAAACACCCTCTTGAAAATAATGTTCACCGAACTCCCTGTATCAACAAAAGTTCGGTGAATTATGTATTGGCGATTACCGCTCGGATGATCAGCGCATCATCATGAGGGATCTCCACTCCCTCCAAGTCACTGGGGCCAAAGCTGATCTGGGGCCCTTCAGCCTTCTTCTTGCTGCATCCTACGGCGTAGATCTCCAACTGCCGAGCGTATGACTTCCTGGCTCTGTTGGAGTCGCCGCCGGTCGGCCCTCCGGTAATCATGCCTATCTCTCCTCGGGAAGTGTTGTTCCTGTTTTCTTCTTCGCGGGTGGATAGTCTATTTCGCTTGGCCAGGACTCTAGAGGGTCGGTATTATCCCTCCACTGATGTTGGTGATGGCGCTCGGACTCCCTTCTTTCTTCCTCTCGCCGCCTGATCGACCGATGCCTTTGTCACCGATCGAAAGAAGTAGATCGGTGGCGATATCCTCTTAGGGCCGGTCCGCTGATAATTGGTGTCAGCCCACGACAATCACATGTGTTGTCGGTCGATGACTGGTGGAAAGAACAAAACATCGGCGTCCATATTTTGTCCTTGATGCCTTTGGCTGACCGGACGCCACATGTTGCACGACATGAGCCCTAGTCTCTTGGTGTGGTCGCGCTCCTTCGGCTCTCGACCCCTTTGGTGGCTGATGGCTGCCTGAGGGTCAGCGTTCGGTCGACAGCGTGGGTTCGGCCCTCTTTCCTTCTGGCCGCTTGGGTATTTTCCACGTTTATATACTCGTTGGCCTTCTTGAGCATGTGGTTAAAGTCTCTGGATGACTTCTTGATGAGCGACCGGAAGAAATCTCCCTCGGCGAGCCCCTGAGTGAAGGCATTCATCACTATCTCGGACGAGACCGAGGGGATGTCCATGGCCACCTGGTTGAAACACTAGATGTACGCTCAGAGCGCTTCCTTGTGTCCTTGCTTTAGGGCAAAGAAGTTGACGCTCGTCTTCTAGTAGTGTCGGCTACTGGCGAAATGGTGCTAGAAAGCGGCTCGGAAGTCTTTGAAGTTTTGTATTAAGCCGTCTGATAGTCTTCGGAACCAGCGCTGTGCCGATCCGGAGAGCGTAGTGAGAAAGACTCTGCACTTCACTCCGTCTGTATACTGGTGCAGTGTGGCCTCATTGTCAAACCGATCCAGATGATCATTTGGATCGGTCGATCCGTTATACGTCCCGATCGCCAGCGGGGTATAGTGTCGAGGCAGAGGGTCTTGTAAGATCTCCTCTGAGAACTGTCAGTTGATTTGTTCGGGCGACGTGTTGCTCCGGGGTGCCTTGCCTTTTCGTGCATCCTGAACGGGAGCATCATCGGAAGATGATCCCCGCTCTTGATGCGCCTGAGCTATCTCTGAGGGGGTTTGGAACAAGGCGCGATGGAAGGGGATTGGCGCGGGCGGCGCTTCCCCCTGTGTGCCGGTCGACCTTCTGTTCTACCCCCATACGGAGAGTTGCTCTACTCAGTCTTCTTGCCCCACTCGCCAGTCGCCCGCCAATGTTGCAGGCTACGGCGCTAGATGATCAGCTAACGCTTGTTGTTGTTGTCGCTCGATCAATTTTGCTGCTCGGGCTTGAATGAGCATCTCAAGCTCCTCTTGGGTGAGCATTACGGTAGTGAGTCGTCCAGCGTCCTCCATCTTCTCGACTCGGATGCAGGTGACATTTCCACAGACGGTGTCAAATATGATCCTGTCCGAAAGTCGAAGAGATGGAAAGCTAGGGATGCGACACTTACGCTGACCTCCTGCGGACTCCGCGCGGACCTGCAACACAAACTCCGTCAGAGCCGAGCCAGGGAAGGGGTCCCCGGCGTTGGCCCTCCGACACTCAAGTCAGTCACGATGATGAGGAATGAAGTGGAGCAACAAGAAGACTGTAGAGCAAATAATAAATATCGCATACCTCCGCCGATGCTTGGACCCCCTTTTATATAGAGCTCCGGTAGCACGTGTACACGCTTCCCAATGTGAGCACGCATCTCAAAGCTTCCCCTGAAAAGACTTGTCAATAAAATGTCTCTGACACAGTACCTTAACAGGCCGAGGATATCTCTGAAGTGACAATGAAAGCTTTCACCATACGATCTTCTGGCAGTCCATGCCCGGTGTCGGTGACACTAACTCCCAAAAGGATGTTGATGGATATCAATGTACTGTACCGCTAGGCCGAGCGGGTTTGTCGCTCGGCCAGCTATTCGCCGCTCTGGTACCCCATTCGGTCGACAAGAACCTTGATACTCCTTTGTCTGCTTGGCCGAAGTTCCACTCTTCCATTGTCGAGACTTGCTGTTAGGCTGAGTGGGGTAGCCACTCGGCCAAAGTTGAACTCTGTCGATGTCAAGCCCTACTGTCTGGCCGAGCGGGTTAGCCGCTCAGTTAGACTTCTGCACGTCATTCTCCCTTGAGCGTCGGTTGTTTGATTATTCCCCGTGTCGAAGGCGACGGTGGGTTAGATCCTTATCCCCGGTCGGGGCATGCTTTGCCCGATCGGCCAATGTCATCCACTCATTGACATCCTTGACTTTGGCCTCCTTTGACCTCCACCGTGGCAGCGGGGTGGGGCCCTTCATCATCACTGCATCATATACTTAAGTCAAAGGAAACTTGCACTCGAGTTGCAATAAGAACTTCACAAACATATCCATATATATAGATAAACATATGAAGTCTTACAGCGAGTCATTCCAATGAACTAATTACCATAACTAGTATTCACATTTAACTGTCGACATCCCAATGTTTTCAGCCAGTGAGAAAATAGCTGCTTGGCGAACCAAGGAATATAACTCGTGCTAGTCTTACAGAATTGATGATGTTTGAATGCATCAATTTGATGACTAGGGAAATTCCAATACATTCATAATTGCATATGTAGAGATAATCACTAGTTGTTATCCAATCACAATTTCTCTCATGCTATGAATTGTATTGCGGGCATTCAGTAAATAAGTTTAAGATAATTAAACATATAATATGCACTCAAATAGAAAATCTATATTTAGTAAAAACTATAAGACGATTACCTTAGGACATCTCTCAAAATCTAACAGAGCACTAATAAACAAGAGACTGGATGAGGCCAAGAAAATTATAGAAAGTGTGACACTCAACCACCTTCAATAGGCATCAAAACAAAGTAATCATACGAAAATTACAAGTAAGTATGACCTTAATGCACTTGATCTAATTATTGCGAAGATGGAGGCACTCACAAAAAGGTTTGACTCATTCAACATAAATTCTATAAATCTAACTGTCGAACAACTGTGAATAGCTTGTACAGAAGTAAATAGAAAAAATAAATAGTTATTCACATAAATAAATAGTTGTGAGCACAGAGTAGGAAATTCCCTAAATTAAAGGGTTTAGTTAGAAAGATATCTTTAGGAATAATTAGTTTTCTATTCTCTCTTCTTATTTCTTATTTTATCTGTTGTGATTTTGTATATAATACTAAGTATTCACATTTTGAATGAAGTGAATTTCCACATTAATTCTTTCCACATAATATCATAGTATTAAGTTTTCATTGCTAATTCTCTCTTGTAAGATCGAATAGAGTGATAGAGGGGGTGAATAGTGCATATCAACTTTTCATGTTTTTTGAAAAGTATGCAGTGGAATTGAAATAGAGAAACAAGCATAATGCTAACAAGCTTTATTTTTACTTGGTTTATAGCTCGTGTCGTTAGTCCAAGGCCCTTGATCGTTGATCATTTTCTTTAGGCAATCAACTAAATATTCGATAAGTACAAGAATTGGAATATGCATAATAATTAAAGACAAAAATAAATGATACTGAAAACAATAGGAATTGAACCTTGATCGTTGTTATCGAAGCATCACTTCGGTGTCACAACGGAGTTTTGGAGCAGCACCAGAATTATTTTAACGTAGAAGATGTAAGTCCCCCGTGGTAGTTTTTATGTGATCAATCAAGTCAAGTTAGGTTCTGTTATGTTTTGATGCCCTGTGCCTGAGTGTGCAGGAACTTAGGAGCACAGGAGGCTAAGCGAAAGACATAGCTAGCGAGAATGACGACATGGGAGAAGTCGATGGGCTTGGTGCTTCTGAGGGATAAGGAGCTGCGGAAGAGTATGCTGGCAGACGAGAAGGAAGCGCGCAATGGTTCCAAGGGATGAGAAGCCGGAATGGAAGGTTGCTAGAGAAGACCAAAAAATGGATTTGGGTGAGTCATATTCTGAATGGCCGAAATCACCCCAAGTGAGAGGAGCCAGAGCAGAAGCTGGACAAAAAGTCAACTTGTTGTTGACTATGGTTAGGACACTTGGAGCGATTCCAAGTGCCCAGAGTTCGGGCGCTCGGAGCTAGCCTGAGCGCTCAGATTACTTCGGGTGCTGAGGGGTCTCGAGGGCGCCCTCAACTGTGGATCAAATTTAACAAGGTTCGGGCGCCCGAAGCGGGTTCAAGAGCTCGAACCAGAAAGTCTTGAGCATCTAGAAGCTGACGTGTGCTAGCCAACCAGGACATGTCATCTCAGCTACATGCGTAACTGAGTTCGGGTAATTATGGACCCTTGGATCCATCTAGTCCCCGGAACCTTTAGGTGCCTAGATCCCTTTCGGGCATCTGGAATCCTCTACTCCGGCCACCTTCCTACATCACAGAGTTAATACAACATGTATAATAATAATAAAAATTAGTTTTGATAGTCTTGAAACTATCTGGTTCTGACTTTTGGATTGTGCGTGAAACTCTAGATCTAATTGACGTCTATTATTCCTTTCAAGGGCACGCGCCCTCACTTACTTCTCTCAGGAGAAGTTACCTGACTTGCCGAACATCTGGTCCTTTAAACCTGTTTGGATTTCTTGCTCGGCATCCGATCCTCTGACCCCAGAACTTCCTCTTGATGTCCTATCCTCAAGACCCATCAACCTGCTACACGTCCGGTCCTCTAAATTTGTCTAGACTTCCTGCCTAGTGTACTATATCTACCAAGTCTTTTGATTAGTATCTGGTCCAACAAACCTACTAAGGCTTTACCTTTGCCTAGTATCTACTTGTTAGAGTGTATACTGAAAGCCTAAGCTTTTGCAAACATTTATTTTAAATAAAGAATCACATTTGGTCAAATTATCTACATTTGATTGTAGTTGTTCAATTAATTTATATTGTAGATACCATAGTATGTGGTGTCACATACAGAAGATAATGTTATCAGTACCTTATAAATTATAAACAGTAGCTCACGACCAAAATGGAAAAGAACAAACCATTGGAAGGTCATAGTGTAATTAGGAATTAGTTTATCTTAAATATATAATTACACTAGTACACTTAGAGTGTATTGAGTAGGACCATTAGAGGTCGTTTCTTTTATACTGACTTTATAAAGGAACAAAGACCTCAATTATTATGGAAGTGTGTGCTCTTAATCCTAATATAATAACAAACACATATATTTGATATTTATTTCTTTAATTTATCAATGGGTGAGATTTAGTTCGATAAATCAATAAGCCCGATAAGTTGGGAAATGATATCACTTATAGTGTGTGTTGTTGATTATAAAAGGAAACTGTATCCTAGTGATCTAGGTTGATAATGTCCCCAAGAGGAGCTCATAAGGATTGTCATGTTAAATCCTGCAGGTGGGCTTAGTCCGACATGACGATAAGGTTGAGTGGTACTACTCTTGGACTAAAATATTAATTAAATGAGTTGTCAGTAACTCACTTAATTAGTGGACATTCGACATCTTAAACACAGGGAGACTAACACACTCATAATAAGAAGGAGCCCAAAAAATGTAATTTGGGATTGGTGCGGTAGTTCAATAATAGTTCTCTAGTGGAATGAATTATTATTGATAAAATTAAGTTGTGTGTTCGGGGCGAACACGGGATGCTTAATTTTATCGGGAGACCAAAACCAATTCCTCCTCTCGGTCCCTATCATAGCCTCTTAGTTATAGAGTACTATACCCACCTATACCCACCTTTATACCCATGGTGTAGGGGTCGGCCAAGCTAGCTTGAGAACCAAGCTAGGGCCGGCCAAACCTTGGTCCATGGGTGGCCGGCCCTAGCTTGAACCCAACCTTAGGTGGCCGGCCCTATTAAATTAGAAAAGAATTTTAAATTTAAAATTTTCTTATGTGGAAGATATAATTTATTGAAGAGATTAAAAATTAAAATATCTCTTTTATAAGTTTCTACAAAAGATTAAAGAAAGAGATTAAATCTATTTCCTTATTTGTAGATTGGAAGGATATTTTATTTTTCTTCTTTGTAAATTATTCACATGTTGAAAAATTAAAATTATAGAAATTTCTTTTTATCAACTATGAAGGGATTTTAAAAGGAAATTTTATTTTTTTAAATTTCCGAAGATAAATAAGGAATTTTAATTGGTTGATTGAAAATTGCCTTGTTCGCTTCCTTGGTGTGGCCGACCATATACTCTAAGAAAAGGATTTTAATTTTAATTAATTAAAATTTTCCTTTTCAATGGCAATAGAGTTAAGGAAGTTTTTATTAAATTTTCCTTATTTGCCAAGGCTAAAGGATTATAAAAGAGTGGGTTTTGGGTGCGTTCCAGGTGAACAATCTCTATTATTTTCTCCCTCTTTTCTTCCTTGGTGTGGCCGACCTCTTCCCTTTCTCTTCTCTCCATCTTTGTGGCTGAACCTCTCATCCTCCTTGGAGATCAAGTGGTGACCGGATTTTAGCTTGGAGAAGAAGGAGAGAAAGCTTGCATCCCTTGGAGCTAGGTTGGTGGAAAAAGATCTTCATCCTTTGGAATCTTTGTGCTTGCCGAAACTTGAAGGAAGGAGAAGAAGGTGCTAGGTGGTCCTCGTCTCGAAAGATCATTGCCCACACAACGTCCGAGATTAGAAGAGGAATATGGTAGAAGATCAAGAGGTCATTATTTACTAAGTAAGATATAACTAATATTGTTTTCCGCATCATGTTAGTTTTATCTCCATGTAAAAATACCAAATACAAGAGGCATGCGATTCTAGTATTTCGAATTAGTTTTCGATGTTGTGTTCTTTTATTTTTCTTTTCCTTGTGATTTGATTATTCTTTTTGGTTGACCTAAAGTTATTTAAGGAAATTAAATATTAGCTTTCCTTAAAAGGCTTTGTCTAGGTGGTGGTGGTTGTTCCTATATCCAAGAAGGCGATTTTGGAAGCCAATTTTGGAAATTAATATTTAATGGAATTAATAACCTAGGTGATTTGGATCGAACGTGTTAAGTTCCACAGGAGATCCAAGTCTAAACCTAAAAGAACAAATAAATTAAACTTAGGATCAAACGTGTTAAGTTCCGTAGGCGATCCAAGTTTAATTTAAAAGAACACATGGTAGCTAGGAAAAGGTTCAGACCTTTGTACAAAATTTTTGTACAGTGGAACCATTAGGTTTTCCGAGTAGCAACTAACACTACTGGGATTTTTGTCTTACCTAGTATCTAGTAAACTTTATTAGTGTTGGTGCAGTTAGCACCAATGGTTAAACTCAAGTTTTAATAAATAACAAATGGATCAAACTTAGGTGTTATTTTTGTCTAACTTCTTTACCGAGTGTGTAGGAATTGACGGGTCTAGATGACCGAATATAGGCTGAAGCCTAGTTAAGTCTGAGGACCTAATATAGGCTGAAGCCTAGTTAGGTCTGAGGACCTAATAACTAACACAAAATCCAGATAGGTTAAGGAGTGACCTAATATCTGACAAGAAGTCCATCTAGGTTTATGAAACTTGATAGATGGCTAAAGTCAAGTTGGATATGTGAACCTGACAACTGGTAGAAAGACGTTGTGAGTCACCCACCAGGGACTCTAGGAAATAGAGGTGAGAGACGAAGTTTTTCTTGAAAAATATGAGGAAAACGAAGGGACTCTAGGGATAAGAAGGAACCCACTTACTCTTGGCCCTATGGACATATTTGCATCTGTTATTGATCATAAATCTTCATTGAGTGGAAGTACGAAGACAAAACAATAATAAAATATTATTGATGCACTTTGGAAGCAAAGGACACACGGTGTATACCAATATTTAGCTCAATGGGTCTACGAGTCTAGTATTCCTTTTTATGCCATTGACAATGATAACTTCAAGAGTGTGTTTGGTTCAAGTTATCATGTATAATCTTGGTTATGTGATTACCAAGTAATCACATAACCAAGGTTATGGTGAATAAAACATAATCAAATGTTGTTTGGTTCAACCTAGGTAATGCAATAAAAACTTGTTTGTTTGAAGGTTTTAATAAATAACCTAGTTTAATATTTTACTATATTACTGTCACGCCCCGGAGGAGTCCCTGTCCGAAGAAATTTCGGCAGCATCTCCCCTGTACGGCGGACAATCTGAAACTTTCTACATATCCACATACCTCAGCCACATGCGGCTGAAATAATAGTAGAAATAAAATACAATACACAGACATTCCACGCAGTTTATATAACAAGTAAACGGAAGAATAATACTCTGACTCGAAATCAACCCTACTCCACTACACTCGTAAAGCTCAAATCCGATAAACTCACCTCTTCTGCTGTCCAGGCAGGCATGGAGTAAAACATATCCAAACCACAACAAAGTCCATCAACGATAAGAATCCATATAAGATCCATAAGTAAAACAATCCAAAACATAACAAGTTTAAAACATAGTCTAATAAAGAAGAAAACCAAAAGATCAATAAGTCCTCGTGGTCTGTAGGGGACTAGCAACTGGAACTCTCTCTTGACAGCATCAACCTGGAAAATAACAACAATGGAGGCGGGGTGAGTCCAACACTCAGCAGGTACAACTGATATACAAAGTAGGGAACTAACACCTAGCACTAATCATGCGTACAGTCTCCTGATATAAGAAAGATAAAAATGCATCTGAAGCAAACAGGAGAGAAACTGTACTAACCAGGACCTGAGTATAAGTACAAACAGTCCGAGTGATATAGAAATTCTGTATGCATGTCAAACATAGGTATCTAAACAATGTGCAGCATATAAATGCAGCAAACACAAACACAAACAATAAATGCATCATGCATATGATGCCAATGATGCGTCATGGTCACCCCTGACGCCAGTTGATCATCTCACACAATAGTGAGGCCGAGTGGGTAGGGCTGTGACAACCGTGCACTCTGTCGTCACTACTCCTGATGAGTGACCGAGTGGACAGGATGCTGTCGGAGTACACCTATTCTCCTACCCCAAATCATAAATGGGGGAGCGCAATGCTCTCAACTCCCGGTACATGATGACGGGGAGGAATCACTGTCGGCTAACACGTTGCATCACGCTACCCATGAGCGGACCAACGGAGCCAAACAAAGTCCCTGCTGCAACACACACTGCCTGAATCGACCACTAACCCATGAGTGGTGGTGTGTGCAGATCCATGTAACTGGCGATGTGCTCAACAATAATGGAGCGGACTATCGCACAGCATGCAATCATGCAAATGGTGCAAGGCACTAACCACAAAATATCTTGACCTAATCCATATATAGATAAAAGTGCATCATAAGTCAACGAATCAAATCAAAGGTACATAGAAGGTATAAAACCTAGGTCCTGATCATGGTGAAGCATGGTATATCACTACCCCTATAAGCATGTATCAACAGGTAAGGAATACATGAGATGCAAAACAAGTAATCAATCAATCTTGTAACAAGTATCGGGTAGTGATTAACCGGAACAAATAAGAACATAATTAATGCAACTTGTTAAATTCACTACTATGTATATCAAATGACATAAGTCAAAAGTACCCGCCTCCAATAGGAATGTCCAAATCCGACATCGAGATACTCGTCTCGCGTCAAAGTCCTGTGTCACAATACTTAGTTTAGCTAACTCTATCATGCATCATTAACTAAACTAAATCCTAAACCATAGATCAATTAGGGTTAACTTCATTAACCCTAATTACACAATTAAATAAATTCTAAACCTAAGTTAACAATTATTGCTAACCCAACTAGCAATCATCTACAACGAAAAATCAAATTTCTCCACAATACCTCAATCACCGTTGCTGTTGCTGCTGAAAATCTAGAACAAACCACAGCACACTATACAAGTCAGACACTTCACTCTAAGATCACCACTCTGCTGTAAAGAAGAGAGTGGCACCGGCAGTGGTGAACTAGGGCACAACAGCAACATAGAGAGAAGAATCCACCGACTGGTCAAAGCAAGGTCCAGAACTGAGATCAAACCATAACTCAATTTCCACACCACACAACTTACCTCCAAAACCAACTAAGACTTGGTTGTACCCGATGGCCGGCGACAGTGAGGGGCAGAGGTGCAACAGCGACTGTGAACCCAAAACTAGGGCATGACACGATAAGGTAAAGGAGAAGAGATAGTCGGTTGTCGTCGCTAGGGCAGCGGAAAGAGGCTCTACTCGGCGATCGGAGGGAAGGGAGATCGGGAAGCAGAGGATAGCACTGCTCGGGTCAAGAGACGGCAACGGCGCAGGAGAGGCGGTCGTCTGCCGACGTTAGGGCAGAGAGGGACGGCAGTCGGCTCTGTGAGTTGCGGCTGGCGGTGGATCTAGGGCACGGCTGGTGCGTCAACTAGAGGAGAGGAATCGGGCAAAGTCGAGAAGAGGAAAAGGAGTGGGGATCGGTTTGGCTTTAATTCGTGAAGCAGGGAACTGTCGCCGCGAGAGAGAACGGCGGTTAGGGCTTCGGCGTCGCAGGGGAAATCGGGAGGAAAGACACGGGTTCGGCGTGAGGAGAAGAGAAGGCGCGGGTGCGTGGGTTCGGTGAGGAAGAGAACCAATAAAACAAGGAAAAGAAAATAGAAAAAAAAGAATTAAGAAAAATCAACTTTTCCTCATTTAAATGGGGTAGCCAAAACAGGCTTTCCCTGGCCCTGTTTTTATCCCCGTTAACTCGTCCATACGAACTCCGAAAAATTCCCGGAAAATTTCCAAAAATTCCGGAAAATTCCTTTATTTATATTCACTTATTTTCGGTATTTTACAATTACCCTTAGTTACAAAACCAACTATATATTATTATTATTATTATTATTTAAACTCTACGTTTTTTTATTTTTTTTCTTTTTCACATTTTTTATGTATTTTTTTATTTTTTTACTTTTTTTTAGTTTTTATTTTTTTCATTTTTTATTTTTTAAAATTTTTAAAAGTTTTTTTAAAATTTTTTTACATTATTTATTTTTTTATTTTTATGCTTTTTTAATTTTTTATATTTTTCCTTTTTATATATATATTTTTTACATTTTTATTATGTTTACATTTTTAAATTTTTTAAAAATATTTTTACATTTATCCTATTTTCTATTTTTTATGTTTTTTTTATTTTTTTTCCCGTTTCTTTATTATTTTTAAAAATTTTATGCTTTTTCCTATTTTTACAATTTTTTTTAATGTTTTTTACTTTTTTATTTTTTTAAAAGTTATTTTATTTTATTTTTTATATTTTATATATTTTTTTCTTTACATATTTTATTTTTATCATATTTTTCTCTTATTCGAGGGTATTTTGGGTAAAAAAATTCCGTTACCCCCGGAATCAAGAAAAACCTCAGTTTTCCGATTCCGGGTTGCATGCCCCTTTTGTTGACGTGTTGGGCATGGAACATTACTCGGGAATCATTGATTACCTAAACCAAATAAGGTTTTCGTTGATAACCTTGGATGGATAACCAAGGTTATCAAGGATAACCCCGAACCAAACATACCTCAAGAGTACTGTGGAAGCGGTTGCTCAATTTAGCCCGAGTTATTGCCCTTTAACTCAATACTTATTAAGGGAGCCTTTATTGAAGGAAGAGATAGATAGAACTAAAAGTTCATTAAAGAAGTAAGAAGAAGAATAAGCTTTGAATGGTTACTCAATTTTGACTGATGCTTGGATTGACCAGAAAAGAAGAAGTATCATGAATTTGTGTGTCAATTGTAAAGAAGGTACAACTTTCCTTTCTTCCAAGGAAGCATCAAATGAAGCACACATCGAGAATTAAATATTCGAATATGTGGACAAGTGCATTGAAGAAGATGAGTCCTAAAGTATAGTTCACATGGTAACGAACAATGCATTAAATAATATGGCAACAAAAGATTTGTTGAAGGAGAAGATGACACATATATTTTGGACTTCATGCGCAAATCACACCATGAATCTTATGCTTCAAGGAATTGGGAACCAACCAAAATTCAAAGGGGTGATTGAGAAGGCAAATAACTTTACAATCTTTATTTATACATATCATAAGACATTGTAAATGATGAGAAAGTTTACCAGAAAAAGAGACATAGTGAGGCCAGGAGTATTATGATTTGCAATCACTTTTCTAACTTTGCAAAGCTTGATGGAGAAGAAAATGTAGGTCCATTTGGAGGCCGGCAAGAGGGGAGGGGTGAATTGCCCTACAAATTAAAACACGAACCTTTCTCGGATTTCAACTATATAATGAACACTTGTAATAAATAAATAAAAGAGACTAAGTAAAGAAAAACAGACACCAGAGTTTTACTTGGTTTGCAATCAGGGGATTGCTAATCCAAGGAATGTAAGCGCACTATCTGATTCTCCTCTGGGCGGAGTAGCCTCTTACAGCGTTGAACGTACAAGAAGAAAAGTAAAGCACACAGAAGTTGATTACAAGTTCGTCGTTCTGATTAATTGATTTGCTTCTGGACCAAGGCCATATTTATAGCCTTGGTCGGGGCGCCTGGAAGGGTTCCAGGCGCCCTGGGGGGATAAAACTTTATCCCCCAACGTTCAGATCGAGTTTGACTCGATCTGGTCAAAAACATCATTCCGGGCGCCCCGGAGGGGTCCGGGCGCCCCGGATGGTTCCGGGCGCCCCGGACCCCAAAAGTCAACTCTGGTTGACTTTTTCCGTCTGGTCGCTCCGCTTCGGTTCAGCTCGTCTCGGTCTGGGTCTTCTGTTCCGGCTCCACTAGCTTGGGTGATCTCGGCCATCCGGAATAGGGCTCACCCGAACCCATGTTCCGGCCTTCTCCTCGAGCAGCCTTCCTTCCCGGTTTCTCGTCCCTCGAACGCCGCACACGTTCTTCTCGTCCACCGGTGTACTCTTCCGCGGACACCTCGTCCCTCGGACGCACCGAGCCCGTCGGCTCTCTCCCGTGCCGTCCTTCTCGCTAGCCGCGTCTTCCGCTCGACTTCCTGTGTTCCTAAGTTCCTGCACACTTAGACACAAGGGTTAAACAACGCAGGACCTAACTTAACTTGTTTGATCACATCAAAACACCTCGGGGTTCCAACAATCTCCCCCTTTTTGATGTGAGCAACCCAAGTTAAGCTAGGGAAAAACAGATGTAAAAAAAACAATTTATTTGTAATTAAGTCCAAAGATATTTCATAAAAAGTTTATATACCTCCCCCTAGACTTAACATTCTTCTCCCCCTTTGATCACATTAAAAATAGGGGTTCTTTAAACAAGTCTAAGGTAAAAAAAATTTAAGTGAATTTTCATAAAACTTTTTAAGGCAATTAATATTAATTTCTAAGGCAATGTTTCAAAAGAGAATATTTAGTAAAAAAAATTCTAAGTCAATATTCAGAAAATTTTAACGTGAATTTTTATAAAAGATTTCTAAGGCAATTTTCAAAGAAAAATGTCTAAGACAGTATTCATAGAAAAATTCCTAAGTTAAAAAAAAATATCTAAGTTAATTTAAAAAGATTTAAGTCAATTTCCAAAAAGAATTTCTAAGTCAATTTTCAGAAAATTTCAAAGTCAATAATTTTCAGAAATTTTCTAAGTCAATTAAAAAAAATTTAATTTCAAAAAAAATTATTATAAATTATATAAATTGAATAACTCTTTTAAAGCATTAGGTAAATTAAATTAATGATTTTTCAGTTAGTCAATTAAACTTTTCATTTCGATACTTGGCTTCCAGGTCGTGGCGAGGCACTAGGCCTTCTTGGTTATTGGAGCAACAACCACTTCCTTAGACAAAGCCTCATAATGAAATTGGTCGTTTAATTTCCTTGCTGAAAATGCTAAGTTAAATTAAACAGGTTTTTGGAACCCAGTATAGGTTTCTACCTACAGGGTTAACCAAGTATTTCCTAGGTACATAGATTTTTGATATATTTCTAATTTGACTTTGATGAAATCTATAATACCAATTTAAACCTCTATAATTTCTAAAAGTAGAAATATTTGAACTTTTATATTTTTTCAATCTTTCTATTTCTTCTTTTAGTTTTTCATTGTGAATTTTCAATTTATCAAAATCCTCTATTAGACATGATTTTGCTAAAATTCCTTTTGTTTCCAAAATTTCATTTTTTAATTTGGCATTTTCTTTTTCTAATTTATACATGGATTTAGTCATTGCCTTAATGCCAGAGTAAAGTTGATCAGGGGGTAAGAGGCATACCTCACTTACCATATCATACTTAAAGCCTGAATCTCCCCCTGCTTCGCTGCCTTCATCCGAGGTCGCTCCCTCTTCATCGTTGCTCGATTCTGATATACTTTGTCCATCGTAGCTTGCCATCAGTGCTATCCCGGCGTATTCTTGAGCTTCTAATTCAGATGAAGAAGTGTCATCCCAAGTTGCTTTTAGGTTGTGTTTCTTGGGAGACTTCCTTTTGTCCTTTTTGAGTTCTGGGCAGTCTTCTCTTATGTGTCCCTCCTTCTGACACTGGTAGCATCGCACCTTTCTTCCTCCTTTTTGATTCTTTTTATTCTGCATTTTAAATTTATTAGACCTAAAGAATTTTTTAAAATTTCTTACCATGTGCGCTTCTTGATCGTCTTCGGAGTCTGACTCGAGTTCATCCTTCTGAGTTGTGTTCAGTGCTATAGTCTGGGTTGTATCCTTTGTCGTTCCTGCACATCTAGTTTCGTGTAATTCAAGAGTAGAAAAACATTCCTCTAATGTACTTACCTCCAGGTCCTTTGAGATGTAGTAGGCGTCGATGATTGACGTCCACTCTGGAGTTCTGGGAAAGGCGTTGAGTGCGTAGCGTAAGGCGTCCCGATTTGTTACCTTTTCACCGAGGTTCTCGAGACCAGTAACTAGTTCTTTTACCTTTGCATGTAGACCGGCTACTTTCTCACCTTTCTCCAAGCGGATGTTCATTAGTTTGTTTCGGAGGATGTCCCTTCTAGCGAGCTTCGCTTCGGATGTGCCTTCGTGGAGTTCTAGAAACTTCTTCCAAAGATCTTTAGCTGATGAGTAGCTTCCGATGCGGTTTACTTCCTGAGGCGGTAATACGCTTAGCAGGTGATGTTCCGCACGGCTGTTTGCTACGAACTCATTCTGCTCTTTTTTTGTCCAATTGCTTTCTTCTTTTTCTTCACCGTTCTGATTTGTTGGAGCTACAAAACCGTATTTCATAATAAAATAAATTTCAATCTCGGTTTTTAGAAATACCTCCATACGACGCTTCCAGTCTGTGAAGTTCCCCTCGAATTTTGGTGGAACGATGCTTGGTCCGACCATCTTTGTTGCTTCGATCGGCGGTTAGTCCTCCTGAAGCGTCCTTGCTCTGATACCACTTGTAGGTCCCTTTGGAGGCCGGCAAGAGGGGAGGGGTGAATTGCCCTACAAATTAAAACACGAACCTTTCTCGGATTTCAACTATATAATGAACACTTGTAATAAATAAATAAAAGAGACTAAGTAAAGAAAAACAGACACCAGAGTTTTACTTGGTTTGCAATCAGGGGATTGCTAATCCAAGGAATGTAAGCGCACTATCTGATTCTCCTCTGGGCGGAGTAGCCTCTTACAGCGTTGAACGTACAAGAAGAAAAGTAAAGCGCACAGAAGTTGATTACAAGTTCGTCATTCTGATTAATTGATTTGCTTCTGGACCAAGGCCATATTTATAGCCTTGGTCGGGGCGCCTGGAAGGGTTCCGGGCGCCCTGGGGGGATAAAACTTTATCCCCCAACGTTCAGATCGAGTTTGACTCGATCTGGTCAAAAACATCATTCCGGGCGCCCCGGATGGTTCCAGGCGCCCCGGAGGGGTCCGGGCGCCCCGGACCCCAAAAGTCAACTCTGGTTGACTTTTTCCGTCTGGTCACTCCGCTTCGGTTCAGCTCGTCTCGGTCCGGGTCTTCTGTTCCGGCTCCACTAGCTTGGGTGATCTCGGCCATCCGGAATAGGGCTCACCCGAACCCATGTTCCGGCCTTCTCCTCGAGCAGCCTTCCTTCCCGGTTTCTTGTCCCTCGAACGCCGCGCACGTTCTTCTCGTCCACCGGTGTACTCTTCCGCGGACACCTCGTCCCTCGGACGCACCGAGCCCGTCGGCTCTCTCCCGTGCCGTCCTTCTCGCTAGCCGCGTCTTCCGCTCGACTTCCTGTGTTCCTAAGTTCCTGCACACTTAGACACAAGGGTTAAACAACGCAGAACCTAACTTAACTTGTTTGATCACATCAAAACACCTCGGGGTTCCAACAGAAAAGTGAACTAAGATCTATGATTGCTAGTGAAGAATGAAATGCATGCAAACATTCAAAAAATATAAAGGGGAAGGTGACATATAATACCGCTATGAGTATTTGTTTTTGAAATGGAGTAAGTTTTTGCTTGAAGGTGTTTGCCCCTTTAGTTAAGTTGCTTTGTCTTGTTGATGGGGATAATAAGTCATCTATAGGTTTTATATATGGAGAATTACTTAGAGTGAGAGAGTATATTAAAGTGGCATTCAAGAATCAAGAGCTTCACTATCGTTCGATTATTGATATTATTGATGAGAAAAGTCGTAATCGGCTTAATAGTCCACTACATTTGGTGGCCTACCTTTTGAATCCTTATTACTCTTTTAATGACCGGAGAATAAGAAGTGAAGAAGTGGTCACGAATGACTTATTCACTTGTGTTGAAGCATTCTTTCCTAATGATATTGATAGTCAAAGTGAGGTAGTAAATGTAGAGTTGTTAAAGTTTATCAACAAAGCAAAGGGATTTGGAAGACCATTAGTTATAATTAGATGCAAAAAAAATGATGAGAAATACGATCCGGGTAAGAACTAAGTACTTACTTTATTTGTTATTTTTATTGTTGTTTGCTATTTCTTGATTTTTCTTATTGTTATTGTTTGATTTATTTTTATTTAGTTGGATGGTGACATTTGGATATAGTGCACCTAAATTACAAAAAATGGCTAAAAGAATCTCTTCTTTAACTACAAGTTCTTCTAATTGTGAGAGAAATTGGAGTACTTTTGAGGGGGAGTACTTAATTAGTAATTGCTTATTGACTTAATAATTAATATATTTATTTAATGTAAATCCATACAAAGAAAAGAAATAGACTAGATACCGGAAGGTTGAATAATTTAGTTTATGCTCAATTCAATGTCAAGATCATAAACAAAAAAGATGACAAGAAGAAAAATAAGTAGATATGCTACTTGCTAGTGAAGCAACTATGGTACAAGGATGGATTGTTGATGGTGGAGATGAAGATATTGAGACAAATATTAAAGATGCCAGAGAACTTGACAAAGAAGAATTTGTATTAGATGGAGAAGAGGAAGATGCCATGGATTTTGAGTTTGAATATAATACAGATGAAGTGTTAGAGAAATATGGAGATGAACTAGAAGAAAAATTAGGAATATAGGAGATTATATGAGTTATTTTGTGACTCGTGAGAAAACTTTTGTTATTTTGTATACCTTGTCAGTTTCAGACTTTCACTTTGTAGTTTATACTTTAGTCTTTTAGTTTATATACTTTGACTATTTCAATATTTCTATTTTCATTTATCTATTAGGATCAAATTATGCATTTCATTATTAATATTTTTGTATTTCTATTTTGTATGCTATGCCTCGTCAATTTCAAGATTCAGCTGCCTTGTTGCAGAATCCTGCTGAATCGATCAGTTGATTGATTCGGCAAGATTCTGCGACAAACAAAACCTTGCCGAATCGATCGATTGATTGATTCTGCATATTGAATCAATCAACTAATAGATTCAGAAGGATTCTGCGACAAATAGAACCCTGCCGAATTGATTAACTGATCAATTCGGCGTGTTGAGTTGATCAATTAATTGATTCAACACGTCGAATCGATCAGTTGATCGATTCGACTTGTTGAATCGATCTGCTGATCGATTCAACACGGTTCTATTTGTTGGGAAAACCCTATCGGATCGATCAGCGAATTGATCCGACATGTTTTTTTGAAAATCCGCCTACGCACCCAAGCGCTAGGCGATGGGCAATCACCCGCCTACCGTCTAGCGCTTGTTTTAACACTGGTTTAGAGGGACCATAAAATCTACCAAATCGAAGGCGAGATAGTCGGACGATGGAGGGAAACTGGAACGAAGATGCTGGCCTTCCTTTCTTAACCTATTAATAACTAGAAAAATACCTTTAACTCTTATGTATTTTCTATCCCAGGCCGGATCCTCTGGACCACTTTTACGATCCAGAGAATACTCCCTTTGCATGTATTGGTGGGGATGCATGACCTCCACTTATAAAATAGGTGGGGACCATGCATCTCCACCAATGCATGGAAAGGGAACATCCCTAGAGGATCTCCTCTCTTTCTATTCCACCCCTCTTGATAATTTACGTCTATTTCTATTTCATTTATTGATATTCGAACTAATTCTAGACAATTTAAGGTTCTACTTAAAATTTTCAACATGTGCTTTAATTTACTAATTAAAATAAATAAATTGTATGTAACCTCCAATAATATATAAAGATTAATACTTAATTATACGAATAAAATAAACTTAAGTAGTTTAAAAAATATATTTTGGTCGCCCAAGTTGCGTAGCCTCTGAATACAAAATATAATAATTATTTTCATCACTTCCCTTTAAATTTAAAATTTTAGATCTGCCTATGATTATATAAGGTTTCACTAAAATAAGTAAAACGTATAATTTTCTTTTCTTATGCGAAGGTAAATTTATTTATCTTCTTCTAACTCTTTTGTGTTTTTCATATATGAACACGAGTCTCACATTTCAGTTTATCATTGATTTGACCATCAAGGAGGATAACACTGACAACTCTAATCCAACTAACAAACTTTGCTTTATAGTACATTGAGAGTGGACACACTGACAAATCAATATCAATCATAGATCCGAGCGAGTGATGAAGGACACTATCGCTGAATGTTTCTATATTTTTTTATCCTTTTATGTATATTTTTTTCTCTGTGTACACGATCGATCAACTAATCAATAATTAAAAAGTCGACTTCGAAAACATATGTAATTATTTTTCACAACAATATAATATATTTTTTTCTACTTAATATTATAAAAAAATATCAAAAAACTAAGGATATAATTATCTTTAATAATTTTTTTACATTTGACTTTGATTAAATATTTTTTGAAATATAAGAGATAAAATACTACTTAATATAAAATAAGTCAAAATAAGAAGTTAAAAGTATTTTTCCCTTAATAATTACACAATTAAAATAAATGAAAAAAATACTAATAACAAATAGTGTGGCGTATAGGGACTTGAGTCCTTATCAGTTTACTAAAATCAAAATCGTTCTATTATTCAGTCTACGCAGTTTTATAGTCATCCATTTACCTGCCACATCATCCTGACGGATTCCTAAGTAGTCCCTGCTTGGGCTGACAATTATATCCAATAGTGTTGGGAGGGACCATAAATCCTGTAAAATCGAAGGCGAGCAAGTCCAGTGAGGGAGGGAAACTGGAACTAAGAGTCGGTGGCTGTTCTTTCTTTCTCTCTTTCTTAACCCAGTAATAATTACACAAGTGAAAATTATATGAAACAAAATACTAATAACAAATGGTATGCGTGACAGTGATTTGAGTCACTATCAATATACCAAAATCAAAATCGTTCTATCAACCGTACTCGGTTTAATACTCATTCATTTACCTGCCACATCATCCTGAGGGATTACTAACTAGTCCCTGGTTGGGCCCACAATTATATCCAATAGTATTTGGAGGGACCATACAATCTGCCAAATCGAAGACGAGCGAGTCTGCCGATGGAGGGAAACTGGAGTCCTCTCTCTCTCTGTTTTTAACCTATTAATAATTACACAATTGAAAAATAAATGACAAAAAGAGAGTAAAAAATCGCGGTGCCCGTCCCAGAGCCATGGCTGCTCAGAGCACGGTAAGTCGGTAACACGCGACCGCAACCTCCCGGCCGCCATTCTGAGCACTCCTCTGCCACTTCGCCGCGCGGTCTCGGGTCAGCAAAACCTTCTATCCAATCCGGCAGATCCATTCGCCGCCTTGGTTTTCATTTCCCCATTCTCACCAGTTCCCGGAGGAGTCTCCTTAGTTCGAGGTATGTCTGGCTCCGCTGCTTGATACGCTGCTTCCGTCGGACTTCTTCTGATCTAATATTTCGTTTTGTTTCTTTGTTCTTGTTTTGGAATCAGAATCGTGTTTGCTCCTTTGGCTAGGTCGGCGTGTTGAGATCCCTTATCATTCGTCGCTCGGCTCCGTAGGCCTGTCGGCTTGCATTGGATTCACTGCGAGTTCTGTTTGGTGGATAGGTAGGGTTTCTCTTCCATTTTCTCGATGGGGAAGAAGGGATGCGCGGTGAAAAAGCGAAGAGGGAATGGCGTCTCTGCGCCGAGGGATGCCAATGACACGAAGAGGAGGGAAATGAAACGGAAGTTAGGTTCGAGTACTTCGCAGCTGGACCCAGTAGATGAGGTGGACTGTGGAGTTGGATACAGCTCATTCTGTGGCGAAGGCAGTCGGAATGAGACGGCGGATGTGGAGAAGAAGAAAAAGGAGTTTTTTGCTTCAGAAGAGATTTCTGTCTCTGATAATAAACAAGTTGCTGAGGCAGAGTTTGTTACAAAGCAGCGTGGTAACACTGATGCTGAGGTCCCTTCAAAGATGATCAAATTGGATTTCTGGGAACAAGGTGAAAAGGATAAATCTCTACTTGACGTTAACAAGCCGCCGCAAACTCTTATTTCACAATCTGGTACTGATAAAATAGAGACAAATGCAGGCATAGTTGGTGGTTCCGATCCCCTAGTGCCTGCAAATAGAAAGGTGGCTGGAGTGGGCGAAAACCAAATACAGATAAGTCCAGAAAAGGCTGGAAAGGAGGGAGCTGAAAACACAAAGTCGATGAAATCACCAGGTAATTTTCAGAAACTCGGGGGCAACGATCATCATACTAGCGGTGGCGCGGGTGACAGAAGAGCCGAAATTGACATTTCACGATCCCAAGACCGTACTCTGAAGGTGCAAGGGAAAGCTGATGATGACTTGAGGGTCCTACGTAGTAATAAAGTGGGTGGGTTTGAGAAATATTATATTAGGAGGAAATACAAGGGGGGGATCCCAAAGGATATAAACTCTGTTTTTCTTGCCCGGGCCACATTGAATGAACCAGCTCTTTCTCCATCTGAAAGGGTTGACGAAAATTCAAATTTTACTAGCACAATGAGTAAAAATGAATTGAGTAGGTCAAAACATGAGATCCCCAAGAAGAGTGGATCCGGCGAACCTAAAAAACAACAGAAAATTGTTTCTCCTGACCGAGAAAAAAGGAGAGTAGCAGACACTGCAAAGAGCAAAACTGCTTTGAGAACAAAGAGTAGATCCAGTACAGAAACATCTTTCAAGAAAAAACAAGCATCAAAGGTTGGAGGTGTATCTCACATTACAGAAAAGCAGAAACTTAGAGCACAGATAAAAAGTATACTTGTAGCTTCTGGTTGGACAATAGATCTTAGGCCAAGAAGGGGCAGAAACTATGAGGATTCTGTTTACATACCGCCTGAAGGTGGTAGTGGTTATTGGTCAATCACAAAGGCTTATGCAATTTATCAAAACAAATTAAGTATAACAAACAATGTGGTGGGCAAGACTTCTTCTGGAAGGAGCTCTAGAACTTCTGCTAGTCAATCTGTTGTACCTCTGGAGTCCCTTGCTTTATTGAAGAGAGTTGTTGTTAACAAGAGAAGAAGAAAGGCAGAAGAGACTGAAAAATTCCAGGAGGGCAGAATGAAGAGGGTAAAGCAAGCTTCTTACAAGAGCCATCTTAGAGATCAGGTTAAGGGTAAACTGGCTTCAAACTCAAAATTTTCTTATAATTCCACATCTCATAAGAATCTTCACAAAGGATTAATAAACAAAAGGGGTGGACACACCATCTTGGTTCGTGGTGGTCACAATGAGTTAGAAGCTGATGACGCAGACTACGTTCCGTATGTCTGGAAACGGACAATTCTTTCTTGGATGATAGATATGGGTGTATTGCCAATTAATGGAAAAGTGAAGTATATGAACCAACAAAAGACTAAAACAATGTTGGAAGGCTGGATTACTAGAGAAGGTATTAACTGCAGCTGTTGTCGCAAAATCCTACCAATATCGGAGTTTGAGCTTCATGCTGGTAGCGAACTCCTGCATCCTTCACAAAATATATTTCTGGAGGATGGAGAAATTTCCCTGTTCCTGTGCAAGATTGAGGCATGGAAAAAACAGGTTGAGTCTGAACGACAAGGATACTATTATTTTGATGTCAGCTGTGAAGACCCTAATGATGATATCTGTGGTATCTGTGGTGATGGTGGTTCCTTAATGTGTTGTGATGCCTGTCCTTCAACATTTCATCTGAACTGCTTGGGCATTGAGGTGCATCAAATAGAAGAACATTTCTCTTCTTTTTTTTGAACTTGTTGATATATCTGGTATTGCAATTATGAAAGTAGCTGTTAGAGAAACATATGCAACGTTAGCTTTATCCTCCTCTATTTATGACATTATTCTCCTGTTCCATTTTTGTTGGTGGAAAAAAACTGCATCTAATATTCATTTTAAGATTGGATTTTACTGAAATTCCATATTCTTGATTGCCATATTGTTTGCTTCATTTTCACCTATGAGCTCAGTCCTGGTAGTAACTTTGTGTTTTGGTTCAATTGCCATGAATGTCCAGAAGCCGCCTCCTGGAGATTGGTACTGCACAAACTGCTGCTGTAAGTACTGTGGCATTCCTAGTGGAGGAAGTGATGGGGCAGTTTTATTTTCATGCCATCAGTGTGAGGCAAGATGTATGAATTTTCTCCTGTTATGTTTTCTTGAATAAGATGTTCTTATATAATCAATGAGATCTGGAGTCACCTGTAATGGATTTTGCAGATCATAAAGACTGTACTCCCTGCCCTGAATCTGATTCTGCCATTCCCAAGTGTCCTACCATTTCCTTTTGTGCTAAAAGTTGTAGAATGGTACAAATGCTGCCTTTTTATGAATTTATTTGTCCATATATTTGCTTTTTGATTTCTCTATCTTGTTCAGCTTTAAAATTATTTGAAAAAGTCAAGTTATACTTTTGCATGCTTATTATGATAACTTTGGTACATCAAATGTCTATTTCCATGTGCTTGGATGCCTCTCTTTCAATTAGGTGAATAACAATTTTGATATCATGTTATAGCCTTATGCGTATTAAGTTATAATGTGTTAGGAACAACCATGATATGCATTACAGATATGAGGAAGACCTTTAGATTAGCATATTATGTCCTTGATGTCTTCATTTTATAGGTTTAATATTTTTTCCTTTCATATGGCAACAATATATCTGGTCATGCTTGGGCCCCTTTCTCGATGTTTTCATTTGCAATGTTCATGTCTACATTTTCAGTAAAATAAACAGCATTTTGATGTAAAACTCAAAGAAACTGATTGTGCACCGTAGGTATTTTATTTATTTATTCTCTTTTATGATTGCATTAACAACTTTGAGGAAGAACCGCATAGCCTTGAAGCATATATGAAAGTAGTTATTTCATTTTTGATCATTCTCTTCTAGATTATGCATAACATTTTAATTCCTTATATTCTATAACATTATTATAATTGGTAACCTTAAGTTTCTTAAGTGAAGAAACTTACATGGTCTATATCTATCTTTGGAGAATTTTTAATGTTGCTCGACCTATTATATTTGAGACAAAGCTTTGTTTGAACCTAGCAGAATGAAAGCTTCATGCATGTGCTATATACAATTGGAGCATGCGCCTCTTTAAAATGGGGCATGCTCACTGGATCAAGTAACAAAGTACAGAATGAGAAGTTCTTGCTCACTCAAAATCCTTTTTCTTTTTTAAAATGGGGCATGGGTGAATCTCTAGGTATTGTTTAATTTTCTTATTTAACGTTAAATTTTAATAATAATTTATGTTCATGTTTAATATGGCACCATTTTTTTTTTTGCAAACATTATTTCACATAAAGTTCTGATGAAACGGACAATCCGCTAGAATATCGATTAGGGAAGGTTGTGAAGATAATTTTCCAAAATGTTCTAAAGTTATAGTTTGTTAGTTATAATTGTTATGTTCATGTTTCTTTTGGTCCAAACTACGCTATGCTAATTATGGTTGCTGCAGGTTTTCAGTGGATTACAGGAGCTTCTTGGGACGAAACATGATATTGACGCAGGATTGTCATGGAGTGTTGTTAGGTGTTTTGATGATGTGGATTCCTCTGAATTGGCATTAAGGTCGCGTCAAGGAGTGGAATGCAATTCAAAGATTGCAGTTGCCTTTGCAGTTATGAACGAATGCTTTCTTCCAATTGTTGATAAGAGAAGTGGCATTAACCTTATCCATGGTGTTGTGTATAATTGTAGGTAAGCATCAATCACACATTATTAATGATTTAACTTTGTAGAGTTTCATCAAGTGATAAGATCCCAAATAGTTGGAACTGGTGACGATGCTATCACGCTTTTATTATGTTCAACATTATAGCTGTTCATTAACTAACAATGGTTACCATGCATGAGAACTAGCGAATCATTTATTTGAATATAATTACAATTTAAAATTACAATTTGGTCAAAAAGAATTTTTTTATCATTATTACAATCTTCCAAATTCTCTTTTTTTATTAGTTTTCTTCTTTTTTATATATAGAAAGATGATATCATTTCACATTTAATCCTAGCTAAATAATTCAGTGTAATATTTTTATTCATATATTTTGAAGATTCTTCAACTATAGTTTGCACTTTTTGTTATATATTTAAATATATTTTGATTTTTTTTCCTTTTAAAAGTTCACTAGGTTTGTCAATTTGATGCATGGATCTTTTTTGCAACATCTAACATGATCCGCAGTTGTATGAAAAGGTCAATGCCTCAACCACCATCTGATGATATATATATATATATATATATATATATATATTTCTTTTTTATACATTTCTTGCATGCCACAAATGTGACTTTTAGCTTTTTGAAGTTACATTTCTTGCTGCTTGTGGGCCATTTGAGAGGAGCCATATGCCTCCGAATAGGCTATATGCTGCAAGTTACATTTGCAGCTACTAACCGAATGTCAATATTATGAAATTCATCTCTATTCCTTTGCTTTTCTACCTGTTATGATACTATGTTTTTGCTTTTAATGTATACCTTGTACCTAACTTTTCTCCATGTTTAACTTTGCCTTCCTGGGCAGATCCAATTTGCGTCGGATGAACTTTCAAGGTTTCTACACATTTACTTTGGAAAGAGAAGACGAAATCATCTCTGTGGCATCCATTAGGTACACACATATGTTTGTTCTCTTAAACTGTACTGATGATGTTTTTGACAACTAGTTTGTGAGTTAACCTTCTCTACGTCACACTTCCCTAAACATTTCAGTCACACTTCCCTAAACATTTCAATGTCTGATGGCAATACCTTAGATTTGTTTTGTATCTTGGGCAAATGTTCTCTTAAAGGAACCATAATTCTTGTCCTTCATGAACTTGTTATGTGGAAGTCTTATTTCTAATGAGATTTGTATGGTTGACTATAACTTATCTAACCTGCAAATTGATGCTATCTGATTGATTTTCTTCAAGTTTACTAGATTTCTAGCATCTTATCTTTTTTAATTGCATTTCTGTGTCTGATGGCAATACCTTAGATTTGTTTTGTATCTTGGGCAAATGTTCTCTTAAAGGAACCATAATTTTTGTCCTTCATGAGCTTTCTATGTGGAAGTCTTAGTTCTAATGAGATTTGTATGGTGACTATAACTTATCTAACCTGCAAGTTGATGCTATCTGATTGATTTTCTTCAAGTTTACTAGATTTCTAGCATCTTATCTTTTTTAGTTGCAAAGTTGCAATTTATTGATAGCTATTAATTTTCCTATGTTGAAGCAATACTTTCAAATCAAGATTATCGCAATTGGTAGAAATAATAAAAAGATATAAATTCAGATTGTATGAAATGGTTGGATCAGCAAAATCAAATTTTATAGGAAAAATAAAAGAGATAAAAAGTAACTATTTTATAATTTGACATTGTGAAAGAGGTTAACAAATCCTTAAAAGAATACCCATTGTGTATTGTTAAATATTATATTATTAATAGTACATAGTACAACAAAAATAATCAAACGTTTGCCCCAATAAATGGGATTGACTGTGGATCATCTACACTATTAGATTCTATCTCCTATTATATCCTCATATATATTTAAATGAATTTTATCCTGATTATCGTTATTAATCAAGTCTTCTTTAGTCTGCCTCTTTGTTGATTAATGTGCGTGTTTATTGTATTTTCACATCGTTAAGCCATGTCATTTATTGGTTGTCTAAGTATGTTCTTGCCATCCTAAACGCATTTCTAGTAGTTTTTCTTCAATAGACGTCATTTTCACTTTCACTTTAATGGTCTTATATCTTATCCTCACATCCACTTCATCACTCATCTTTGTGATTCTCATCTTTTGCTTATGTGTTCGCTTCATATGAACTCCATATAACATAGCAAGTCTAACCGTAAAACTTCCTTTTAAGCTTTAGAGATACTATTCTCTCTTCCATTTCAACCATCTTACTTGTAATTTATGTAACATATCTCTATTAATCCCTTCGTCTTTTTGAAAAAAAATCTTAAGTATTTAAAACTCTCATTATAGATAACTCACCAACTTCTCTTCTAACAATTTCCCTACTACATTTAATACTATTAAACTTAAATTTAATGTATTCGGTCTTTACTAAGTTAAACTTTTATTAGATTATTATTTGATTGCATGATATTATAAATTTGCATATTAATGAATAATAATCGACAATAAAAAAGTGACAATCAATAACAAATATCATATTATTGATATAGAATTACCGAGTAATATTAGATTATTAATTTTTTTTTGAATAAACTTGTATAATATAATCATTCTATATTATAGGATTAGTTGTGTCCAATATATTTGCATTGAGTTTTATTCAAAGGAAAGAGAGTATTTAGGGCAATATTAATTAAGAGAGGTTACTGCATTCTCATTCGATCGATACAATGTTTCTTGTCAGTATTGTGCATGTGAGAGAGATGGTGCGGTAGTTTGAACAAGCAATAGGCAAGCTTGCAGCAAATCTGAAGCTGCAAAAAAGTTATCTCCTCTGTGTTGACCTTGGGACGGGTTGGTGGTGGCATTGGGGTGAGCGTATTCACCTTTTGCCACCATGAAGCTACAAAAAAGTTGAGAAATTCAAGTTGAGATTCAATTGAGCGTCGAGTTTCTCATTTTGGCATGTGAGTTCGCTAGGATTCAGACTGGGATCCTTGAGAATTTGGTTATATTGTTGATTTTTCAAATCAGTTCAATCAAATTTTAACTGATTCATCCATTTTTGTTCTGAATTTGACAAAATGTCATCATCCTGTAAAATTTAACTTATTGCTACATAACTTCTTTGAATCTCTTTTTTTTTTTTAAAAAAAATTTACTGTGTTTTTTATTTTATTTATCTATATTTTTAGATCTGCATGACATGCTCAACTTCTTCCAATGATTGGATTGGCCTTTCATATTGATATTGGATAATTTTTACAACTATGTTTTAAATTACTGTCTAAACTACATTTCCCATCTCCAAACAGAGTAGTTTTCCCCTTTTCTTCCCTTCCCATGCTCTTCATTCCTCTTCATCTGATCAATTAATTCTCTTGTTCTTATTATCCATTTACAACCACGTTTTTTTATAATTACTTTCCACAAATGTTGTCTATAATGTTGGTTAATAGCTATCATAATGAATGTTGTCAACCTAATAGTTTGCTGTTATTGCCCCATGGGTAGTATTGCAGTTAACCCTTCTTGCTCTTCCTATAGTTTTGTTTCTTCTCTTTCTCTTGATGCTTGGTTGGGTTCGATTCATTCAGTTAAGATGTCAAAAAGTCTGGTCAGGGCACATTAGTCGCTGGTAGTTTGTGTAGGTTTATTGGTGGATGGAACCTGACAAGTCAAATTCCATGCTTAACCTAGATTTTATGATTATGACTCAATTGGGCAATATTGGCAAACCTAACAACCTATTATGGATAATCACCATAGTAATTGATGCACCGGTATTTGATCTTACCAAGATAGCAAAGCTATTATTTGCAAACAATATTAAGTTAAATTGCAATCAAAAGGGTAAGTTTTCTTTGAATAGTTAAAGGTATCATTAGAACTTGGATTCCTTTTTGCATGTCCTATTTGCTTAAACATGATACTGAGTTTTGTAAATTTTATTGTGTCAAACAGAATTTTTGGAACCAGATTTGCAGAAATGCCTTTTATTGGGACCAGAAACATGTACAGACGCCAAGGGATGTGCCGTCAACTTCTTAGTGGAATTGAATCAGTAAGTGCTTTCTTTAGCAATCTTTTATAGAAAAAAAAGCAAATGGGAATTTATATTGTTCCATTCTTTTGATTCTGAATCCTACTACAGATTCATGTAGATCTTGACTATATATATATTTTCTCTCTTTCTAATTCCATATAGCCAATCAACTTTATAGAAAGTGGAAGCCTCAAGTCCAAATCATACTTTTGACAATAATATTATCTCATCTATTCATTTGTTGGATTTAGATTATAACACACACACACACACACACACACATCAAGGAAGAGTATTAATTATATGAATATATAGATGATAGAAAATCAAAAGAGTGCTTTCTTTATTCATATCATCAAAAAGGCATCTCTCTTTTAAAAATTATTAAGACAACGCCCTACTTATATTTCTACTAAAAATACCCTCTGTGTTATACCTTGGAGTTGTTTTGTACAAAACACCACTCCCTTGGAGCTGCTTTGACCAAAACAGCTCCATCTTAGAGCTACTTTGCAAAGCAGCTCCAATGTGATTTTTCGTCTCTCTTTTTTAGTTGTTTTTTAAAACAACCAATGCTAATTCTAAGTCCGAATGAAAAATGTTGAGAGTTACGTTAGGTTAGCCGACCAACTCAAACACATGCAAATGTTTTACGAATGCATCTGAAACAATGTTGTAGGGTTCGACTTCAATATCTTGGCAAAGACTGCTACATCTAAATGAGAACTTGAGTATAATTTTAAATATACAAGAATTTTCATGTCATAGGTTAGATAAGAACAAATATTATATAAATGAAAATTGTCTTAAATTGGAATATGAAACAGCAGGAATGTTTCCTAGTAAAACAATGGAGGTCGTGGATACAATGAAAATTTTGTATCTTGTGTTTATAAGATACAAAATGAGCATAAGAGCAGACAAAGATGATAGAGAACTCAAGTTTTAAGTTATAATACATAGAAAAGAGAAATAAAAAATGAAGTAACAAAAGTAGTTAGAAAGGGGATAGGATTATAACTCTTAAGATAATGATGGAGAAAGAAAGTATTAATGTAATGCACCTCAATTAAGATTAGAAGAAGACACCAAATATAGGTTTTCAGAAAAACTAGATATGAGGTAGCGCACAAAATTATGCCAAATGAGATGATTTTAATAGGAGATCTAAATGAGCATTTAGGAATAAGAAACGAAAAATATGATAGGGTACATGAGGGTTATGATTTTGGAATGAGAAATGAAGAAGGAAAAATTATATTGAATTTTATGATAGCATATGAAATTAGAATATTTAATGTGTTTCAAGAAAAGAGAGCATTTGGTTACTTTCAAAAGTGAGAACAATAAGTCTTAAATTAACTTTCTTATAGTCAAGAAGAAGATAAAAAAATTTATAAAAATTGCAAGGTCATCCTTAGAGAAAATTCAACTACTCAATATAGGTTTGTAAGATTAGATATGCCTCTCAAACATATCATCAATAACATGTAAATGTGCACGAATCTTATAATCAGGTGGTGAAAGTTAAAGGACAAAAAATAAAGTATATTTAAAGAGACGGTAGGAGCATAAATGTTAGGCGAAATACGTGGCGACTTAAATATGACATGGGATAAATTGACATTAAATTTGAAAATGATGGCCAAGAACTTACTTGGTGAGTTAAAAGGATGTGCACTGAGTAAAAAATCTTGGTGGTGGAATGAGAAAATACAAGAGAAAGTGAAAGAAAAATGAATACTTTATAAGTTATTATACATGAAAATTTGAAAAAGTATGTAGTAGGTAAGAAATAGATTTAAAAGTTAGTGAGTAAGCCAAGAATGAAACTTTCAAATGCTTATATTGACAATCGGATACAAATGTGAAAGAGACATTCATAGAATAGTTAAAGCAAGAGAGAGGAAAACAAGACATCTTATCAAATAAGAAGTTTTAAAGATAAATGCAATAGAGTACTAACGAATGATGAATAAATAAAAGAGCTATGCAAGAAGTATTTTCATCAATCTTTTAATGAAGGTTTAGGTGATTAACTTAACTTAAGTAATTTAAGTAGATATATGAATATAAAAATTTAAATTTTTATTGTAGATTCAAATTTTAGAAGTAGAATAGACTTTAAATGAAATAAAAAAATAAAAAAATGGTTAAACAAGATATTTTGATAGAGGTACGAAGGTGCCTTGGGAAGAAGGGTTTTGAATAATTTATGAAGTTATTCAAACTGATATTGAAAATGGAAAAAAAGTGGAGAGCAAATATTCTAGTCCCCTTATAAAAACAAAGGAGATGTACAAAATTATACAAATTATAGGGTATTAAGCTCATGGGTCATACCACAAAATTTTAGGAAAGAGAGAAATAAAAGACTAGGGAAGGAGACCATGATAATCAAATCAGATTCATGCCTTAAAATTTGGTAATAGAAGTTATACCTTTTTTTAGAAAATAAATTAAAAAACATCGGGGAAAGAAACAAGAGTTACACATGATATTCGTCGATCTATAAAAAGTTTATGATAGAATTGTGAGAGAAATTATGTAGAGAACTCAAAAAAAAAAAGTGTTAGTATAACGCATATTGAAATAATTAAGGATATGCATGAGAATGTAACGACAAGAGTGATGACTCGAACGGGTTAAACGAAACATTTCCTATAAAGATATGACTTAGTTTTAAGTCTCTATCTTTTTACACTAATCATGAATACTCTCACTTGACATATCCAAGATGTGTTATCATGGTGTATGTTGTTTGCAAATAATATTGTTTAGGTAGATAAAATACGTGAAAGAGTAAATGCTAAATTTGAGTCTTTGTGGGAAACACTTTAAGTGAATAGTTTGAGGTTAAGAGTAAAAATAAAATATATGGAATTCTAGTTTAGTATGATCAGAGATGACAAGTTACTTATAAGTGAGAGCTTTAAGTATTTAAGATCATTTTCTCAAAAGGATAATGAGATTAAGAGAGATGTTTTATATAGAGTGCAAATAAGATGATTGAAATGGAGAATACCAAGTGTTCTTTATGATCGTAAGTATCTCAAAATTTTAAATGAAGTTTTACAAAATGACAATTAGATTAGTAGGTTATATGAAATTGAATGTTGAACTATGACTCGAGCATACGAACGTAAAATGAAAGTCGCAGAGATGAGGATATTAAGGTGGATGTGTGGACATACGAGGAAAGACAAGATAAAAAATGAGAACATTAAAGAGAAAGTTGGGTTGTGCCTATTGAGGAAAAATTACAAGAGACACGTTTAAGATGATACAAACATGTACTTAGATTATCCATAAATGCTTGTAATATGAAACTAGGACACATGCACATTAAACTAGGAAGGACAAGATCAAAGAAGATTTGGTTAGTAATGATAAAATAAAATAAAATTTATTTAAATATAGATGATGATGTAGTAGGAAATAAAGTTCAATAATGTAGGAGGATCTATATAGCCGATCCTATTTAGTGGGATAAAACTTTATTATTTTTCTATTTTTTAATAGAAAAAGAAAAGGAAACAAAAGGAAAAAAAGAAAAAAGAACAAATATCTAAATAAAAAATTAATTTTTATTTTCTATTTTTTAATAGCTAATTAAAAAAGAAGAAAAGGAAACAAAAGGAAAAAAGCAGAAAAAGAAAGAAAACAAAAAATACACAGAAAAAAATGCCTTGGGAGCCACTTTGTGTTTTGTACATACAAAGTAACTTTAATGTGGTGATGTTTTGTAACGACCACCCTTCTTACTACTACTACTACTCTCTAAGAGTGACCGTTACTTATCTACTACTCTACTTAACCGGTTTATTAAAAATCTCTAGGAAAACCCTACCGAAAAATTTCGGCAGAGTCTCCCCTGTACCGGTGACAATAATCATAAGTACATACATATACAAAGCAATAACATCACCACGCAGTTTATATATAACTAAAAATAAACTATCCTAGCAATAGTAAACAAAAGAACTCCAACAATAGGAAATAACTCAACTACAATGCGGAATAAACTTAACATAGACAAAGGGAAACTACTAAAACAATCTCTATCAATTTAATAACTGAAAGAAAACTCCAAAGAAGGAGTCTTGATAGTTTCCTTAGCAAACTCATGATCTCTCCATAGTCCAGCCATCACACACCTTCATCACCACCACCTTGTCGCCTTCCTTTCATACTTTAGCTTTTCCTTTATCTGCAGTAGGAGGAAAGTAGTATCTATAAGCTAAAAGCTTAGTAAGTGCTTGCCTACTCACAAAAACTCGATATGCATGTATATAACGAAAAACATGCTAAATCTGAATGCTTAGAAGAAAGCTACTCATGCTCATCTACTAGTAAATAAATCAGATTAACTGAAATACTAAACATGTAATCATGCTCATAAATAGCATAGAAATCATATTAACTGAAAAGCTAACATGTAAAGCTACTCATGCTATACAAGAATAAAACTATAACTGCATGCTGAAAAGCAAATAAAGCTAATCATGCTAAATAATCTAATAGCAAGAAATCAACTAAATGATAAGACATATAGTCATGCTCAAATAAACTCATAAGGAAGCAAATGAAAACTGATACTGCATGCTTCAAATAACAAGAAGCTAAACTTTCTAATTCTAAACATATTTGATGTTTGTTTCATTTGTTTCCAAAAACTTTTACTTTTATACTTCAAAATAATAATCAACTTCTCTTGGGCCCGGCATTGTACCACTTTGGTATTTTACCAATTTGCGCGCATCCTTAATAAGAGTCGAGGTAGCTAATCCCGAAACTACTAAGGTACTTCTAGGCCTTGTGCCTAGGGGCATCTTGGAGCCCATCCCTTGGACCTTGTGTCCGGTACATGCCCTTTAAAAGTAAAATACTTTTTATCTTTAAATACTTCTTATAATAAAATGCCTTGGCATTTAATAAACACCTTGTGTGCCAAAATCCCTAAAGTCTTGACTTTAGGATTTTACTTAAGGCCTTAGCCTTTTTCCTTTCTTTTCTTTATCTTTCTTTTACTTATCTTTTGGTAATTCAGTAGAGAATCATAACTAAATCCAAAAGTAGATATGTTCATGCTAAATGAGGTAGTAAAGAAACTTAAATCTAAATTGCATACTTTAGAAATGAGGGCTGTTCTTGCCCTATGCATAGCATAAAAGATCTAACCAAACATGCCAGGTACCAAATTGTGCATGCTCATTAAGTAGCAAGGAAAGCTAAACCGTGCATGCTTAAGTTAATGGCTGTTCAGGTTCATTGAAATAACAAAGACATCTAACGGTATGCTTTAGATTAGAGAACTATTAAAAGCTAACCAACACATGTATATCAATTCTTCATGCTAAAATACATCAAATCTGAAATGCTAACTATACTAATCAAAATTCTGCATATCAAGCTAACAAAATTCTGCATATATAGAGAAAACTAAAGCTAAATGCTTTAATGAAATCTGAAACTATAAATAACTAAAGGCTGAAAACTAAAGAATTAAGAACTAATACATCTTGGAAATTAAATTCAATTACAAGATCAACTACTGCAAGTGAATCATGCTCATGCTATTCTATACGAACTAAATTTGCTACTGCTCATGAGTATCCATATAAACTAAATTTGCTACACATGCTCAACTGATAGCAATGAAACTAAAACTGTTCAACTAATAGAAACCGAAAGCTGTACATCTAACAGCAGATAAATACAATCTAAACTTCAGAATCTACAACTAACAAGTGGAATAGAATATCAAATCTACTATCCGATTCTTTCACTAACTACATTCATCTATGGCTTGTGATATCTAGAGCATAAAATCTATTTGTGCATGATAGTAGGTTAACAATCTTTCTATTGGTTTCATGCTCAGATTTAATAAAGGAATCTCAAAATTTAAATACTAATCTACACTGTCAATGGATCTAAAACCGTATGTACAGGACCAACCACACAAGATTCTAACAGCAGGTTGACCAATAAAAAAAAAACGTCAGGTCTAGATGAAGCACTGCAATCCACTGAACCAAATCTTAAACCAAATTGTTAGAGCAAGGGTTGAAATCAAAACCATATGTTAGAATGAAAAACTGCTCCTGTAAAACCAACTTATTTCTGAACCTTAAAAATCCTTTAATCATGCTATGACTTGAAGGAAATATGACTACTTGGACATGCTTGAAATGTAAGGTAAATACATTTAAATTAACATGCTGTAACAATCAAGGGAGACCCTTAAACATTCTGTCCGTGCTCTAAAAATATCAACAAAGGATTGGAACCAAAGCTTAAACTAAATTGCTAGAGCAAAGATCAAAATCTGAAACCATATGCTAGAATGGAAGCTGCTATTGTTCAACAAAATGCAAAACAAAACCCCGAGAGCTACTCCTACCACAGGTGAGAAGCACTTACATCGCTGTTCTTGGACTTACAACCGGAAAAGAGAACTCTAAAGCTTCTAGGGTTCGGAGAAGGTGAAGACCTCAGCAATCCCTTCCTTTCCGCGTGTTCTCCTTGACGAGGAGAGCTCGGATCCGCAAGATTCGCCGGAAGAAGCCTTCGCCGGCCGCCGGAGAGAAGCTCCGCCGCCTCTTTCGCCCGAGCATAAATCGCGACGCCGCGCAGAAAAGGAGAGGAAACGGGATTTAGGGTTCGGGGAAAAACACTTAACCCTTTATAACCTAGGTTTTATTTTTGCCCTTTACAATAACTTAAATACATCTCGCTACATACTTAATTTACAAATCACGTGCAGCCCATTTGGTTGGCCAGATTTTAACCAAATCAAAGGTTTGGGCTTCGATTCCTCCGTCGCGCACTTTTATTCCAATTTATTTTAAACGTTCCAACTACTGCATATATATATTTCGCTCCATATAAGGTTAACAAAAATCGTGTAGCTCAGCTGGTTGGGCTGGTTTCGGCTGAGGTTCGGCTCGGGTCGAGGTTGTGGGTTCAAAACTTGGCTTCAACATATTCCTTCTCTTTTTTTTTAAAACTCCTTCCTCTTGGTAAAAATACCAAACGAACTCCAAAAATTGCATAAAAATACTCCAAAAATTTCTAAAAATCTCTAGAATATTTCTATAACATTTCTAAATTATTTTAAGGACTTTTGGAACTCGAAATAGGGAAAATTGGGTCGTTACATGTTTTGTATAAAGCAACTCTAAGATAGAGAGTAGAGGAGTATGTTTGGCAGAAAAATATAAGTGAAGTGTTAGTCTGTTAATTTTTAAAAGAAAGACCCTTTTGATGATTTAAAAAAAGAAGGGTGTTGTTTTTGTTTTTCTGATAGCTCGAAAAATATTCTACTTCAACATAACTGCAGAAACTTTTTTTATTCGTATTATTTTCATTGTATTTTAAATTCTTATACATCTTGATAACAAAAAGTAAATTTATTATGCACTTTATTTAGTTATTTATATCTGTAATACATTAGTAATTATGAACTTACAACATCTGTTTTTGTGTTCTTAAAGAATAATGGAAAATATGTCTGAATTATTGTTTTTCTTATTTTTTCCCCTTACTTTTGACTTCTTCAAAATTTCTGTATGCATATTCTCAATACCTTCTCTTGTTTTTTTTCTTTGCAATTGCTTCTAAGTTTGTCTTTCCTTTCATTATAACTGTGTGATCTTTAGCCATGCATATTATGTTCATTTGCAGATAAAAAAATGATTCCCTAAACAAAATCCAAGTATCCTTGTTAAGTGGAGTGAATATTAATTGCATACTTGCCCCATTCTATTGACCATGGTTGTTTTAGATCCCATTGGAAATGGAGAAAATATGGAAGCTTCTGTGTGATTTAGAATATTCAGAATTCCTGACGCATACTCCACGTCACACTATCATTCTTATATGGCAAATATAAGTGGGCGTAAACACAAAGTACCATTCTTCCAAACATGATCAATTTTATTAAATAAAAAAATAATTGAAAGAAAGATAAATTACAAACGCAAAGTTAAGATCTTTTTCAGATGCTAAAATATTACTAAAATTGAAAAATAAAATTAAATAAATGGATAAAGCACTCATCTAAATTCACTCCATGACTTAAGAAATAAATTTATTATGATTTCCAAAATTTAAAATATTAAAATTCTTCACAAATTAGAAGACATCCTTACCAAATAAAAAATATCTATCTTTGACACAAAAGAGATGAATCAATTCTTAATTCGCATTATTCTCCCTCCACTACCTCACTAAGAAGACCAAATAAGTTATGCACATCTTCAAGTAGGATATTTGTTTCAATGTGTAATATTAGTATCACTTGAGTTTTGTCCTTTACAAAGTATAAAGTATTTATCATCTTTAGAAATATCTATTAAATGGTGCAAATTGTAGGAATTGATTTATCTTTTAAAATTTAAATTGTAGTTGATTTTGGTAATTACCTTTTTTAGGTGTCAAAGTATAATGATTTCTGTCTGCCTTAGTCACTAATTGTTTGGACAAGTTGTCAATATTTTTTAGCATATTCATTTAGTGCAAATTTGACAAATTGTACACGTTCAACAAAGGTAATCTCTTAATAGTCAAAGAGACTTTTATTTTTGTTAACAATCAAGAAATGCATCAAAATCCATTCTTCTGTCAAAAAATAGGACATTTGTTTTAAATATTTATAGGTTTATAATGACTATTATTTTTAAGAATGTAATTTGAGGATTCTCTAGGCATAGGGACAATTATGAATTTGTGTATATGATATTCCTTGATTTAAAAGTTCATAAAGAGTTTCAATTTTTATGAAACTAAGTTTGCCATCTAGATGGTAATTTTGTTTATGTTTCTCATCCATGAAATCTCTATCTCTTGTGCTCATGTAATTTGTGGAAGTTGGAGTATTTTCTTTCATCATATATTGTCATGTGAAGTTGAAAATTAATGATAATTAAATCAAACTAAGATGGAAGTCAAAAAGATGCATATGTTTTTATGGTTGGTGTATGATGATTAAATTAAATAATTATGATCCACCTTTTTCAATGCGTTGAACTCTTTTATCTGCTTTTTAAAGTGGAGTCTGTAGGATCGAAAGAGTGTGATGGGGGGGGGGGGGTTGAATATCGCGCTTTTAAAAACTTTTCTTTTAATCGTTTAAATCGAAGTCGTGTAGCGGAAAGTAAAGAATAGGTTCGGTTACTTGGTTCGAAGCTTAGGTCGACTCCTACTCCAAGGCCCACGATCCTTGATCGCACTGTTGGGCAATCCTCTAAAACTTTTCTTTTCAAAAACTTCGAAAAGAAGCAGTGCGTACAATATGCAAGAATATAAGATAGTAACAACCTACTATCTTATGTGAGTTTAAGTACAATGCAAGCTTTAAAATAAAAATATATCGACACTTATATGGAAGATGAAGCTCGGTCGGCACTTGAACGAAGTAGTTGCTTGTGTGAAGACGAGTTGTAGAGCAGTAGCACGAACAGCAGCAGCTAGCACAGAGATGAACTTTGAACCAAACAGATTTCGTTTTCCAACCTCGGACCTCGAGCTCACTTTTATAAGAGTCGTCGACATTCGGTCGACGGATCCTTAGGTTCGGTCGACCGAACCAGCTCCTTTCCATCTTCGCTGAGATCTTATGCTGATTCGATCTTCGGCATTTAATGACAATAAAGTGTTCGGTCGACCGATCCCCTTGTTGGGTCGATCGAACAGAGATCCTTCTCTTTTCGTCGAGATCCGGAATTAATGCGCCATTAAGTGATGAATATTCGGTAGATCGATCTTCTAGTTTGGTCGACCGATCAGTCACTCTTCTTTCTTTGTTTTTGCTCGATTTGAATTGTGTTGAGTCATCAGGGTTCGGTCGACCGAACTAGAGGATCGGTCGACCGATCAAGCTTTGATCGGACCCTGCTCTGTTTTGGCCTGAACTGATATCTGCTCTGAGTTGGTCTTGTTCAGTCGACCGATTAAGCTGAGCCTGCAAAACATTGTTAGACAATAATCCAGCAAAACAGATATTAGCACAGTAATAATATATCTAATGCATGAGTAATAATAATAGACAGTTCAACTGTTTTGATCTCAACTTGGAAACCTTCCCGGTTTCTTTAGTTGGATCAGCGACCTTGGGTTGTTCCTTTTAGAAACACGACCTCACTGTCGCTCCTCCAGTTGTTTATCTCAACCTACTTGCTAAACGTTGATCCTCCAGATCTGTTTGGACTTTGCCTGCTCAGTGTTTGATCGCCTGATCCATTAAGACTTTTCCTGCAATACTACATTAGCCAACAACAATAATAGTAATACAAAATACTATGGTAAATCTAAACTTAGATTTACCGAAATCCGCAAGTCCGGTCGGCCGTGCGCTACCTAAGACTTCTCGCTACCTAACGTTATCTCTAACTAGGATTTTTGCCATTTGGCTTCACTCATCAGAACCTAAGGTTACCACCCCTAGGGTTTTCTCCACCAGGCTTCACTCACCAAGACTCAGTATTCGGCTACCCAAGGATCAGGTCCTCCAGACCTATCAAATCCACCTGCTTCCACGATCTACCGAGATTTCCCTTGCCTCGGTATTCGGCTACTCAGGGATTAGGTCCTCTAGACTTATCGAATCCACTTGGCTTCCACGATTTATCGAGATTTCCCTTCCTAGCTTGCAACTAGGACTTCTCTTGCCTAACCGCAGTTAGGACTAGTCACTCGGTTGACTTCCCACCCTTGCCTAGCCACGACTAGGACTTCCCACCCTTGCCTAGCCACGACTAGGACTTCCCATGATCAAGTTCCATTAAACTTACTTAAATATATTTGTCGAACATTAAAACCTTGGAGGTTGATTGCACCAATAGAGTCCACCTCTTAATTTCACCAATTTTCTTTGTGAGGTTTTTTTTTTACAATAAAATTTAGATGACTAATAAATGCTTTAGTTAAGCGATGTGAAACTATAACAAACACACATATCAAATGAGGAAGAGGAAGACCAAAAAAGATTTTTTTATCAACAATAAAATAAGATAATATTTATTTAAGTATAGATGATGATATAGTAGGAGATAGAGCTCAATGACATAAAAGGATTTATATAGCCGACCCCACCTCGTGGGATAAAGCTTGGTTGTTGTTGTTTCTTATTGCAATAAAATTAAATTGATGATAGCTCAATTTTTCTCTTGTTCTCCTAATAAAAGCGTTCGAGCATTGTCTTGATCTTTTGTGTTGGAGGTAGCCAGATCTCTGATTCTTGTGGCTAGGTGGCGTGGGAAGCTTGTGGTCATCTCACAATGAGCAAAAAGAAAAGATGGGATGGTGGCTGCATGATATTGGGTTAGTATGGAATGTAGAGAGTTGCTGCGGTGTTGCTTCTTTTCACGATGTCAATTTGTGTTGGACAACCCTTCGCGGGGCTATTGGAGAGGCATGTGATACTCGCATGCAAATCACGTTAGGAAGAGCCAATCAGGTGGCGGGATGGTGATACTAGCGAAGGTGGGTATATAGATCCATTGAGATGGATGTCAATGCGCAAGGCAAGCGTTGAGAGAATGCTTCCTCCTTGTTCTTGATCCTTAGCTATAATGATGACTGACTAGGGTAGCATATGGCAGAGTGAGGGTGATGGATGATAAGGGACCATGTGGAAAAGGATGTGCCAAGGTAAAGGAGCAAGGAAAGCTGGATGAGAGATGAATAGAGTGTTTATTATTTTTTATTTTTTTGTAAGTATCCAGTTTTATGAATAGAGTACTCATTGTAGCAAAATAAAAAAAAAAAGGTGATTACGCTCATCTCAGGTGCCCCTCAGCCCGTCCCAGGTTATGTGAAAGGAGCTAAATTACGTGGTCAACTTATAGCGGACCGCTAGGTGGTTAAGGGGTGGGAGGAGTTTTTCCTCGAGGGCATGTGCCCGCCGAGAATGAATAGAGTGCTCATTGTAGCAAAAGGTGATTACGCTCATTTCAGGTGCTTCTCACAACCAGTTCCTTATGTGAATAAAGTCCTCATGAACAATAATTAGGGGGGTGGGTCGGGAAGTATCAAAATTTAAGTAGGAATTTTGACTATATTGTCACTTGATACAACTTCATCGAAAAAAATTATTATTGAAAGTAAGATAAATTACAAAGAGTTGTAGTGGCTCAAATACAATTAAAATTGAAAAATAAAATCAAACAAATGAGATAAGAAAATAAATTGATTATGATTTTGAAAACTAGAAATCTAATCTAAATTCCTAAACCTTTTTGCAAATTAAAAGGTATCAAATTTTGACACCTAAAATAGACAATTATTGAATTAGATCATAATTTAAAAATCAATTCTTAATTTGCATCAATTCCATTCTATCCTACCAATCTGATATTTTTAAAGCACCACATAGCTAAAAAGGAAAGGTAATTAAAGAGTAAAGTAACAGATAGGAAGAAAATCACGAGCCAAAAAATATGGCCAAGCTATAATGCATGGCATGTGAAGAGAGGTAGCATGATGGAAATAAAAAAAGAAGTGCTGCTAATGTGGTGCGCCGTAGGATATTTATGAAGTACCACCTCAGCAGTGAGTTATTTGGTGACTAAAATCCTAGTTGCAGTCTTGCGGATGGCTAGGGGAGCCAAGCTTTTACATGACGCTGAGACTTGTCTTTAGTAAGAAGATAGCTAATGGACAAGACTACTGATTAGTCAACCATTAGATTGGTTTAAATTGTTGATACTTCTGAAAGTTAAACAAGATTGTATGTGTGCATATGATATTTTCAAGCTTGTAACTTTGGAGTTGTTTTGTATGAAATTGAGTTCATTTGCTGTTACATTGTTACTAACGATTTCACCAGCGATTTATTTAATGTCCTTCCAACAAGTTCACACATTCCACCCACGTGTTTGTGAATGTGGTTTGTCCATGATTTTTGCACTAGTTTGACTATTGCATTAGTTTTGCTTTTCTCATTTTTCCCTTTGTTTTGTTATAAGTTAGCATAGTCTTTTATTTCAGAAATTTCAATTAGTTAATTTTTTTTTCTTTTTCTTTGACATTATTTTGTTCTCATTCTCATATTCAGGCCCTCTCTTCTCTAAATGTTGAAAAGTTAGTTATACCTGCAATTTCTGAATTAAAGGACACTTGGATTAATGTCTTTGGCTTTAGGCCTCTTGAGGTTTCTCAAGAAGTAGATGCCAGGTCCATAAACATATTGGTGTTTCCTGGCACTGGTTTATTACAGAAGCAATTGCTGAAAAGTCATTCATCAGAAAATATGTCTGTTGATGGAGGTGAGCATGTTTAATGTAGTTGATATTTAATTAGTTTCTTTGTGACTCCCTGTTTAGGTATTTTTTGTTGTTTCTGCAGTCAGATTGGTTAAATACGACATCGAACATCACAAGAAAACGTCAACTCATGATTTTTCTGAGGCCCTTTGTGCCATACTCGAATTCCCTTACTCTGCTCAAACTGTTGTCTCTTGCAGAAATGCTACTGAAATTGAAAGAGAGAGCATGCCATCTGTTAAGAGTTCAGATCATCCTGCAGAGGCCATCAATTGCAAATCTTTTGAATACAAGTCATCAGAGAATGCTGGTGATGTGTCAATGAACACTTATTCTAAGAGACGTTTAACAGTTTCTCACAGTGAAAATAAATCTCAAGTAGATCTTACAACTGATCAGAAAACTTTGATTGACAGTACCTCTGATGCTATTAATCAGGAAGAATATGGTATTGTTTCCAAGCAAACTCCCAATGTTTTTGCCTCTGCTTTTCAAAATCCAAAATGCTCTTTGCCTGTCAAATCTCCCATTGAGTGTAAGATTTTTCAAGATACCTGTGAGGATCATCGTGGTTGTCTTGATTCTATTACCTTCAAGCGTGTGCATGACATTAGAGAAAACATGGAATCCATTATGCTCCTTGGTGGATCAGCCACACTGTTTGGTTCTGAATCTCGGTGAATAAGATGGTAAACGTCAAAAGGTTGCTATTAGACCAGCTGCCAACTTTTGCTAGTGAATGATGTTATATTTATCTTGTAAATATGTTATACCTTTAAAATCACTGAGAACATGAGCTGCTGCAGCTCTCTTTTTGGAGTATCTTTTGAACACAGTCAACCTGCTACTGGTGGTTTAGTGAAGTTCCTGATACGAAGAACTACAGAAAAATATTTGGTTTTTGATTAAACATTTTTCTTAGCAATAGTTTGCAACCAACAATTTGGATGGACACGTCTGAGTGTCTAATTTCTAACAAACTTGAATAATGAAGGGCTAAATTGGTTTTGCTGTTCGGTAAGTATGCTTCTTAAATCTGGCAACTTATTTCTAGTTGGAAATAATAACTTTTGCTGCTAACTTTTTGGCTTTTTGATCACTATCAACTAGTTTCTGATATTTCATCAAATTATGCAAAGTTTGACTGACACTCGGTCTTCTTACATATACATACATATAGCAGCCTACTTTTTTTTTTTTTTTTTTGACAATCAAAATAAGAGTACACGGAGCAACTTTTGTTTCTTTTCCATTTTATTTTGCCGTGTCAGGATGACTAGTTTTTAATTTGGTCTCACCCTTTGTCTTTTTAGGGCTGTAGACATTTAGCGAGTCAAATAGTTGCTTTATTTGTCAATTGTTTTATTTTTGATGCCAAAGTGTTTTCTTGCTTGGCCAATTAGGAAAGATTCAGTTGTGAAGTGAAGGTATTTTTTAGTTGAATTCTAAGGTTGTTGATTTATTTTTTTAATTATTATCTTTTTGATGTCAATATGGTTCTTTGTTTGTATAAATTATATTTCATATGACGAAAAAAGACTGTTGTGTTTTTTTTTAATTATAAATTTAATTATTTTAATTTTAATTTATGGTGTTGATAGAATACACCTTGTTGGGTTGGGGATGCATTTTCAGGATGAGCGTTTTTTTGGGTGGGATCATTACACTTTGTAGGAATAACTATTAACAATATTAACAATATGTTTCTATAGTGCAAAAATACCTTTTCTATGTAGATACATTTAAATTTTGTATATATATATATATTTTTGGTTGATGCCTAAGATTTCAATCCCATTCTAGTTCAGAGGTCATGTGTATGTGGCTATGCTTCAGTTCAATTTTTTTCAGTGTCTACAAAAATCTCGGATTACAGGATTGACCTATTAAAGAAGGTCGATAGATTAGTTGACCACCTTTGTTAGGTTGGCCCGACATAAAAATTTACCATCGTTAATTGCAATAGGGGATGAGCTTCCTTGCCACAAAGATTTACCATCGTTAATTGCATTGGGGATGAACTCCCTGGGTTCTTCATTGCGAGCTTCCTAAGTTCTCATTGCCGTGCTTCTTGAGCTCTACACTCCGATGCTCTAAGCTCCTGATCACTTAATTTTGAACTCGCACTAGGAGTTCTTCGTGCCAAGCTCCTCGAGCTCTCAAATTCAAGCTCCTTGAGCTCTCTCCAATGCTTTGAGCTCCTCGAGCTGTATGTGTTGAACCTGAGATACAGAGCTCCTTATTATGCTCGTAGCCTAATTATAGTAGCCCCAGTAGTTACGGAATTAGCAAGTTGGCAATCCTACCAATTTTATTTTCCAACATCGTCCATTGGGGCCTCCTTAGTGGTCGACCTCTCAGCTCGGCCCCCTCTCTCAACCTCACTATCAAAGTTCATTGAAAGCCAACGAAGGACTAATTTAGTTCATGCGTATGCAACTCTACTTTAGTTCAACACTCCTTACTAGCACATATAAGGTCAGAGGACTGAGCTATCATAGGAGGTCGACAGGTTAGCTAATCCCCTCCACTAGTTCTGCAAGCTTACAACTTGACAAATAAAGATTCACAGTCATCAGTTGCATCAGGATGAGCTCCTGAGCTCTTCATTCTAAGCTCTTGAGTTCTCCTTGTCGAGCTCCTTGAGCTCTCCACTTCGATGTTTGGAGCTCTATGCGTTCTCCATTCCAAGCTCCCCATGTTTTCTATGTTGAACTACTCAAGCTCTGCACCTTGAGCTCCCGAGCTCTCTATGCCAAGCTCGACCTTTAGAGGTCCTTTCAAGTATCTAGTCCATTGACCTACCTAAACTTTCATTTTCAATATTTAACCATCATTAACCTACCTGAACTTCCTTCACACTCCAGATTTTAATCCTCTTGTCCTACATGTTTTTCTTGAACTTCTATCACTTGCAAGATATCTAGTCTGTTTAAACTTGTTTGGACTTTTATCATCTGCAAGACATCTAATCTAATCTACCTTGACTTGGCTGGGCTTCCACTATCAACATCAGTTGAACTTCTTCATCTGTTAATTCTCTTATTGTATTTTTCATTGCCAACACTTATTGGACTTTAGTCGATTGGCTCATAGCAGTAAACTAGACAACCAACTCAAGTCGAATTCAGAATAAACAGAATATTTTTGTTCGAAGTAGAATCGGGCTCAATTGACTGAGTAGTTGACTCATTCAGGGGTAGGTGACTGGTGCAGTTGACTACTTAAAAGAAAAAGCTAAAAAAGCTATTGATCTTATAGTGATAATTAACAATGACCTGATCTTTGCTAGTTACTAATGGAGCAATCTATTGGAGATCGCTACATTGCAAAAATACGTTGAGGAGATGAGTGGCTCATCTCCCTCAACGTACATTACAATTAAGAGTCATCAAAGCATCGGTTACAAATCGATGCTTTCATCTTATCAATTTATACGTCCAAGAGCAATCCAGGGAGTGCATCGAAGAGGTGACGGTGGGTAAAGGAGCGGTATCGGTGAAGAACATTCTGACAGAGGGATTTGGTTTGTGAACTCCGCGGAGAACTTTTCGATATCGGTTCGTGATCGCTTTTCTGACATCAAGTCATCAAGCGGTGACCAAGTTCGTCTCGAGAGATCACTGTGATCACTGTGAGTTATTTACAGTTTTATTTTTGTATTTCATATTGTTAGAATCGACATTGGTATCAGAGCGATTAGTTCTGAAAGCATGAAATTGGAGGCGTGGAATTGAGAAATCGTGACGGTCGTTGCGATTTCCGCCGTCATCCATGAAGTGCCTGCGAGAGATCTCTGCAAGAATTGGCAATCCTGTCGGCATCGCGAAGTCACAATTTCGTCTGGTTGCATGGAAATCGCGTAGTCTTCGGTAGCACAGAGTCATGACAGAGGAGCGCCGATGACCACGTTTAAATACCGACAAATGTTGACAATGGGAGCCCTCGTGTTAGTCCATCTGTCAAATAGTGTTTGAGATTTTTTAAAATTTTGTTAAATCAAATTAAAAAAGCGAAACCTTCTCAAGTTATTAAACAAAAATCAAAGTTTTTGCATGAGAATGTTAGATTAATTTTTTTATTAAATGCATTTATTACTGTAATATTTTATTAATTAATAAATACATATTTAATTAATTTATGATTCAATTAATTAAAAATTAAATTAGACTAGCTTGATCTAATCAAAGCTAAGTCTGGTTTAAATTATTAGTTGATTTAAGTAGACCAATTTGATTCAATAATATCTAGATCTGGTTCAAATCATTTGTTAGTTTAACCAGATTAGTTTATTATTGAATTAATTGAGATAGTTTGAACATATGGGTTGGCCTAACCAAATCAGACCAAATTCATTCTAATAGACCGGATTTGATCAAATTGCCTAATGGGTCAAGATTTGATAAAATGAGTTAAATATAAACAAGAACAAATATAGATAAGACATCTTTTTCTAATTAGATTAGTTCTGATTGAAAAATAGACCGAACAAATGAGCTGATCAACAGATCCAATGTGTTAGTCAAGAGACTCCACAAATAAAGAAAATTTATTTTTCTTATTTGCTTATGTATTTTATATATATTTATTTCATGTATATGTGGGAATTGAATTTGACTGGTTGTATTATTGGTTGGTCGATTTTGTACTGACATCATTATTTTTCAATTTCAGATACCACAAACAATATACACGGTGTGTCATCCAAAATGTCGTTTCCTATAATTGTTAGTACGCAACGGAATACAAAACAACCTAACAAATAGAAAGATAAATCGAATTGTTGGAACCCTAAGGTTGTTTTGGTGTGATCAACAAGTTAAGTTAGGTCCTGTGTGTTTTTAACCTTGTGTCTAAGTGTGCAGGAGCTTAGGAGCACAGGTAGTCGAGCAAAAGACGCAGCTAGCAAGAAGGACGGCACGGGGTGCGTCCGAGGGAAGAGGCGCTGCAAAAGAGTACACCGACGGACGAGAATGAAGCATGCGGTGGTTCCGAGGGACGAGAAGCCGGAGTGGAAGACTGCTCGAGGAGCAAGAGACGCAGCTAGCGAGAAGGTCGGCACGGGGTGCAACCGAGGGATGAAGACTGCGGATGAGTACGCTGGCGGACGAGAAGGAAGCACGCGGCGATTCCGAGGGACGAGAAGCCGGAGCGGAAGCCTGCTCGAGAAGACCAGAAGTTGGGTTCGGGTGAGCCCTATTCCGGATGACAGAGATCACCCAAGCAAGTGGAAGACTTGATCTGAGGCGAACAGAAGATGCGGCCTGAAAAAGTCAACGGGGTTGACTTTCCTAGCCGGGGCGCCCGGAATTGTCCGAGGCGCTCGGACCAGTCCTGGGTGCCCGGAATGCTTCTGGGCGCCCAGACCTAAACTTTGACCAGGATCGCGTCAATCGCGATCTGAACGTTGGGGGATAAAGTTTTATCCCCCCAGGGCGCCCCAACCAAGGCTATAAATATAGTCTTGGTCCAGAAGCTTTTAAAATCAACATAAGCAATTCACTTCCAACACTTGTACGCTCAATTTCTAGATTAGCTTCTCTGTTTTGTGCTTCAACATTGTATGAGGCTTCTCCACCTAAAGGAGTATTTAGTGCTACATTCTCCTTGGATTAACAACTTGCCCGGTTGTAACCAAGTAAATCCCGGTGTGCCTCGTCGTCTCTATTTTTTTGTTTAAGTTATAATTTATGCAAGTGTTCTGTTAAAAGATCGAGAAGAGTTGTGATTTTTTTTGCAGGCTATTCAAGCCCCCCTCTTCTAGCTGGCCCAACGGTCTAACAAGTGGTATCAGAGCCAAGGCGCTTCAGGATGACTAACCGCCGATTGAAGCAAAGACGATGGCCAGACCAAGCATCTACCCGCCGAAGTTCGAAGGAGATTTCGCTACCTGGAAAAAGTGAATGCAGGTATTTTTTACAACAGATTTTGAGTTAATTCTAATAATGAAATTTGGTTTTGTAGCTCTAGAGGGCAAAGAAAAATATCAATGGACGAAAAAGGAGCAGGTCGACTACGTGGCGAACGACAAAGCAGAGTACCATCTGCTAAGCGTTCTCTCGCCACAAGAAGTCAACCAGATCGGGAACTACGACTCGACAAAGGAATTTTGGGAGAAGTTCCTTGAGCTGTACGAAGGAACATCCGAAGCCAAGCTCGCTAGACGGGATCTACTTCGTAATCAGCTCACCAGCCTGCGACTTGGGGAAGACGAGACAGTTGCGCATCTGCACTCAAGAATTAAAGAAATCATCACTGGATTGTTGAATCTTGAAGAAAAGGTAAGTAACCGAGATTTGCTAAGGTACGCGTTAAATTCTTTTCTGAGAAATTCAAAATGGGCATCACTAGTAGATGCCGTTTATATTTTAAAAGATTTAGAAAAAATTACATTAGAAGAATTATTCTCGACATTTGAAGTGCACGAATCAAGATGTGCAGGTTTGAAGGAGCACAAACACAACGTCACCCTCAAAGCATTGAGAGACGAACCTGAGTCGGAGTCTTTTCTCGACGACGAGGAAATGGTAATGATGGTAAGACAGTTTAAAAAACTTTGTAAATCTAGAACCTCTAACCATCCGCAGGATAAAAAGAAAAGGATGATCCACTACTACCACTGCGACGAAGAAAGGCACGTCAAGGACAACTGTCCTAAGCTAAAGAACAAGGACAAGGATAAAGGTAAGAAGCCTATCCAAAAGCACAAGGTCCTAAAGGCGACGTGGGACGATATGTCGTCCGAATCGAAAGTCGAGACATTCTCCGGGCTCGCATTAATGGCGAGTCATCAAGACGACGACTGCGATTCAAGCTCTTCCGAAATGAGCATCGAGAGCATCGATGAAGGGGGAGCTATGTCGGAAAAAAGCAGCAGTTCAGGGGGAGATACGGATAACGAGATCGATAAGGTAAGTTAGATACGATCTTTTCCTCCCGATAAACTCTTTAAATTCGTTAAATTGTTAACAAAAGATTACTGCAAATTAGAAAAAAAATTAAAAATTTAAAAGTAATACTAGCTAAATCTTGCCCTCTAGAAGATTTAGACAAATCAAAATTAGAAAATGAAAAATTGAAATTAGAAAATGTAAATCTGAAAATTCAAGTAGAAAACTTGAAAAATCGTGCATGCTCATCTAATACAAATTTTAGAAGATTTAATAATTTAAATTGGTATTTTAGATATCACTAGGGACAAATTAGGAATATTTCAAAAAGGTATGTCCCTAAGAAATTTTTAGTTAATCCAGTTGGCTGGAACTTATATTGGGTTCCAAAGTCTTGTTTGACTTGAACTATTTAGATTTAGAGCTTTCAGCGAGAAAATTAGACATTAAAATTTCTTTATGAGACTTTGTCTAAGGAAGTGGTTGTTGCTCCAATAATCAAGAAGGTCTAGTGCTTCGCCACGACCTGAAAGCCAAAATATTGAAATAAAATATTTAATTAACTTTCTGATAAAGCATTAAGGTTGAAATTTAATAATGCTTTAAAAAGTCTTTTAAATATTTATTTTCTTAGAATTGTTTTTTGCGTAAAACTTATACTTAGAAAAATAAGTTAAAAGTTCTTTTGAAATTAGAAATTTCTGCTTAAATTTTTACTTAAAATTTTTTTTTGTAAAATTTCCTAAGTCAGGTTTTTTTTTAACTTAGAATATTTTTTTCGTTGAAAATTATTGCAAAATATCTAACTTAGAAGTTTGTTTAACTTAAAATTTTTTTACTTGAGAAATTCTCAAAATTAATTTTTGCAAAATGTAAATTTTTTATTTATTGATTGCAAAATTTAGAATTTTTTTTAATGTTCAAAATTTTCGAAGTTTTAACCTTAGATTTTTTGCAACCCCATATTTTTTATGTGATCAAAGGGGGAGAAGGAAAATTATAAGTCTAAGGGAAGGTAGACTAAATTTTTCTATCTTTTTGCACTTAATTGCAAATTTAGTTAGTTTATTTTTATGTCTATTTTTACCCTAGCTTAACTTGGGTTGCTCACATAAAAAAGGGGGAGATTGTTGGAACCCCAAGGTTGTTTTGGTGTGATCAACAAGTTAAGTTAGGTCCTGTGTGTTTTAACCTTGTGTCTAAGTGTGCAGGAGCTTAAGAGCACAGGTAGTCGAGCGAAAGACGCAGCTAGCGAGAAGGACGACACGTGGTGCGCCCGAGGGATGAGGTGCTGCGGAAGAGTACACCGGTGGATGAGAAGGAAGCATGCGGTGGTTCCAAGGGATGAGAAGCCGGAGCGAAAGACTGCTCGAGGAGCAAGAGACGTAGCTAGCGAGAAGGTCGGCACGGGGTGCGATCGAGGGACGAAGACTGCGGATGAGTACGCTGGCGGACGAGAAGGAAGTATGCGGCGACTCCGAGGGACGAGAAGCTGGAGCGGAAGCCTGCTCGAGAAGACCGGAAGTTAGGTTTGGGTGAGCCCTATTCCGGATGGCAGAGATCACCCAAGAAAGAGAAAGACTCGGTCTGAGGCGAACGAAACCGGAGCAGAAGACCCCGGCTGAAAAAAGTCAACAGGGTTGACGTTCCCAGGCGGGGCGCCCGGAACTGTCTGGGGTGCTCGGAATTGTCCGGGGCGCCCGGACATGAACTTTGACCAGGATCGCATCAATCGCGATCTGAACATCGAGGGATAAAGTTTTATCCCCTCCAGGGTTCCCGGAACCCCTTAGGGGCGCCCCGACCAAGGCTATAAATATAGCCTTGGTCCAGAAGCTTTTAAAATCAACACAAGTAATTCACTTCCAACACTTGTACGCTCAATTTTTAGATTAACTTCTCTGTTTTGCGCTTCAACGTTGTACGAGGCTTCTCTGCCTGAAGGAGTATTTAGTGCTGCATTCTCCTTGGATTAACAACCTCCCCGGTTGTAACCAAGTAAATCCCGGTGTGCCTCGTCGTCTCTGTTTTTCTATTTAAGTTATAATTTATGCAAATGTTCTGTTAAAAGATCTAGAAGGGTTGTGTTTTTTTTTGCAGGCTATTCAACCACCCCCCCCCCCCCCCACCCCCGCGTCCAACAAGTGACACGTTGATTTAATGTGGTTTGGAGATAAAACTTTTATTCCACGACTGTCTGCAAGGTGGACGATCCTGATCCGTCGGTGGATGACTCCCCGAAAAGCCTCCGTCTAGCTCACGTAGCTCTTTGTGGGTGGAGAAACCTCACCACAACTTGTACAAGCACGCTTGCGATGCTAGGGCACTTGGAAGACTACTAATAGGGGTTAACCATCTCTATTCTGTCAGCTTTGCCCAAGCACCCCAAGCTCTATTAAATAGAGTTTGGGAGGAAAACACCAAGCTATTTTTCCACCACCAGTCGACTGGTGGAAACACCAATCGACTGCTCCTAAGTGAAATTTGACCGTTACAGGCCAACGGCTTGATACCAGTTGACTGATGAAAGTATCAGTTGACTGCTCCACATGGGCTGAGTGAACAGAGACATTCTATTCGCTACCAATCGACTGATGAAAATACCAGTCGACTGCTATAGTAAAACCCTAAACCTAGGATTTTACCCTGAGTACAATCTCTCATGCACTTGTCCTTGCCTGTACAACCTAGACCTAGCTTTCTAGCTTCCTCCATCAGGCTCGCATCCCTCGGATGCCTCCCCATCCTTCACGCCTTACCTTCTGGAGTTTCCATCGGCCTTGTCATTGTTGTCAAGTCTTCCTTTGCCAAGAGGCCATGCCTCTGGGACTTCATTCATTGGTAAGTCACACTTGAACTTACGTTGCCAAGACTATATGCTGGATTTACACCGCCAAGACTCATCTTTAGACTTTCCTCCTTTGCCAAGATCACACTTGGATTCTCCTTGTTGTAACTATATCATGCACACTCACAATGCATATTAAATACAATAATAAATTTAACTTAAACCTTTTCCCAAATATCAAAATCTAGGATACCAAGATTGCTCCAATAGACTGGTCGTTATGAATGACAATATGAGCTTTGGGAAGAGATCAAGGAGCTAGAATATGACTTGTATCACGGAGTCAGATGGCTAAATGGTCGGCTCGATCAGATATTCTGGAAACTCGAGTGAGAAGGGTATCCAGTCCAGGACTAGATAGAAGATGGACTCTTGTTCAGTCATTGCTAAAACATCTCAGTGATATAACACACCAATTATGAGATTATTCTAAAGGGCGCATCTCATATTCGGAGATGTGTCGGTAGTTACTTTAATTGGAATGGAATCTTGAAGAATTTGAAGGCGATCCAAATCTCGAAGAAATGGATTTTGCAGAATCTGAAGAGGATCCAGATCCTATAAAAATGGACCTCAAAGATTTTGAAGATGATTTAGAAATGAACCTCAAAGATTTTGAAGAGGATCCAGAAATAAATCCCGCAGAGGATCTAGAGATGAATCTTGAAGAATCAGAGGAGGATCTGGAAGAGTGTGTAGGAGATCCAGAAATAAATCTAAACATGGATCTGAAGGATGATTCTAAGGCTGATTATGCCATCGTCGAGTCTGAGATGAACAAGATAGAATTGCCCACTATTAGTTAGAGCCCTAGAGGCAATCATATGATGATTGTTGTATGGACTCGATGTATCATATTCCTATATATTTATAAAGGTATTTCTTTATGGCTATTATACTTACTTGTATTGGTGCCAAATAACTAAGTATAATAGCGCCATTAAGTAGAAGGTTCTTATCTATATCAGTCGATTGGTTGAATCGATAGTGAGATGATATAGAGAACACTATTCTTAATCATTCTTAGTAAAGTATTAACATTCAGGGACAATGTTAATGCGCTGAGACTAGCATGTAGGTCAACTCGATGACTTGATCTCACAAGTCATGGGCATAGAGATATCAAGTTGACACATGAGTATGCATTGGAGAATGTATACTGAATGACCTGCTATGAGAAAATATCATGGATCATTATATGAGTGTCATATACTTTCTCATGTGACTATTAGTATGACTATCAGTCCTTGGACCTGAAGTCACCATGGTTCCCTACATAAGGAGTTGCATACTTTGGCTTCGTCAAACGTCACCCGTAACTGGGTGGATTATAAAGGTGATTACTGGGTATGTAACAAATTATACGGAGGGATGTGAGTGATGTAGATGAGATCTATCCCTCCTATATGACGGGAGTGACATCATGATTCTTGATAGAGTGAGACCACTATGTGCATGGCCATGCCCAAATGAGTCAATATGAGATATTGAGATCATTTGATTAGAGTGAGTCTACTTGGAGTTCAAGATATAAATTGATTAGAGGATGACACGGTCTGTACCTCAGTTGATCAATTTAGATGTCTAGGATAGAAGGACATTATCATATATTATGAGAGTCACAATTAGTAGTCATAAAGGTGATGTTGGATCTCAACATTCTTGTAACTTGGGTAGTAATAATGTGTTGCTAGATACCGCTCATTACTTATGTTTCTAAATGAGTTTAGCAGCATTGCCAACGTTACAAGAACCTATAGGGTCACACACAAAGGAAAATTAGATGGAGAATAGGTTCATATGATGAACCAAGAGGATTAGGTTCATATGATGAACCAAATTGGATTAAGAGTAATCCAAATTATACTAATTGAGTTGGACTCAATTTAATTCATGTGTCCAATGAGTCTAATTTAGATTATGATTCATTGAGTCAATTTAAATAAATGAATAGAGATTCATTAAATTAAATTGACTTGAATCAAAGGTTGGATTTGATCAACCAAGGGAGATAAGATGTCAAGTTTGACTTGACTTGAGAGGAAAGATGAAGGGTCAAGTTTGACTTGACCAAATGCCACATTATTTGTGACTTGGCATGGGGCCTGCCAATGATGATGTTCCACATCATCAAGGCCACATCAAGTGTGTGCCACCTCATGAGGGAGACCAAGAGTCATGACTCTTGGTATTACATGGAGGTTTAAAAGCCTCTAAAAGTGGTCGGCCACATTGAGTGTGTGTGGGTGAATGCATTTTGTGTGCTCATTCAAGGCATCATCTTCCTCCTTTCTTCTTCTTCTCTCCCTCTCCTCCAATGCAGAGCCACCCAAGAGTGCTAGCACACTCTAAGTGGTTCTTCTCCACATTTTGTTCGTGTGGATACATATAGAGGGGTGCACACTTGACACCTTACGAGATCCGACAAATCTTGGACAAGCGGGATAAGCGAAGGGCTTCGCTACAAAGGTATAATCTCTACCATGTAGATATAATGTAGATCTAGGAGAAAACTATGTATATGTAAAATTTTTATTTTCGCACGGATCCGTGGCAAGAACTTCGGGGTTTCCGCAATGCAAAAAGCGATTTTTGCGGCTCAAATTACTTACAGTGGTATCAGAGCCACGTGTGAAGCATATACTAGTTTTATTTACATTTTATTGGATATTTACAGATCTGTAAATTTCTGTAGATTTACTAAATTTTAACATTTTTATGAGTATTTTTCTCTTGGGGGCAAAACAACAAGTGTATAGTCACTTGGAGGTTTCGACCACTAAGAAAATTTTTTCGCAACGAGTTGGTCACGGCCGTATCAGTGATCTAAGTGATTTTAGGTGCTGTAAGATCTACGTAATACTCACAAAATTAATTTTGTGAGTAGGGGTGCTGCCCCTAACCCCGCAAGGGGAATTGTTACTTGACATCGGTCGAAAAATCAACAAACTAGACCGCTGCGAAGTTGTGGCTCATAAAGGGTTGTTAGAATGGTAGTAAATTTACCAAAATTTATGAAAAATGCATATTTTGAATATGTGTGTGATGTGTTCATGGTTATGGCCCAAAAGACCTAATATGATTGGAAATTGTGTGTTGTAATTCATAATACGGCCTGTGAGCCGTCAGTTGGTTGTGCGTGTTGTATTTTGTTACACGACCTGTGTGTCGTGCCCTCCTTATTTTAATATTCTTGTTGTAAAACAGTTTTAGACTTGAATGTAACTCGAGTTTTACTTTTGTAATGTACAATTGAAGATGAAGTTACAAGAAGGGAGCCGACAACACAAGGTGGTCAAATGAAGACCTTAGAGAAGGTGCTATCCCTAGGTTGACCATTCGATCTTCTCTTTGGCTAGAGAGGATTGTAGTAGGGCCATAACCATGTCACATTATCTTTGAATATTGTTATATTCTTTGTGTGTATGTGATGCATGCTTTTGTAGGATAATTAGTGCCTTGATGTGTATATGATACACATTAACGATTAGATTAGATCTTAATCGAGTCAACTCGAAATGCCTACCATGTTTTGATACCCATCACTACCTCGATCATTTGTTGTTGTTGAATCTGCCAAAATAGAGCAACACATATTATCTTGGTAGGGTGCGGAGGGACAATCTTGGTCCCTCCTATCAAAGCTTGGGTGAGTACAAACTCAATTAGATTGAGTATAACTAGTTAACTCAATTGGATCAGGTAAAACTATAGGCATATTCCAACGGTTGGGAAGATAGGATAAAGATCACATTTATACTAAATCTTGGGCGATTTAGCCAAAGCTAACTCAAGTTTTAATGTAAATGAGGATCTTGATCCTATAAACAAGAGTTGCATAGAGATGTAATTGATAATTAGTTATCTACCGATTATACTAAGTCTTGGACGATTTAGCCAAAGCTAACTCAAGGTGTAGTATGATGTGGATCTTGTCCCGCGTGAATTATAGCCCATTAGTATAAATCTAGTAGTGTGGTTTGACCATATCCATGACTTGATTCTACAAAAGTTCTATAATTCAGTGGGAGCATCATTTAGTTAAAGGCCTAATTAAATGATAAATGGAATATGATGTTTACTTTCTGCATTATTTCTGTTGTAGATTGCCATGTCGACAAACATGAACACCTTCTCTCTGCGTTCTGTCCTTGACAAGGATAAGCTCAATGGAGCTAATTTCCTGGATTGGTACAGGAATCTGAGAATCGTTCTCACACAAGAAAGAAAACTGCACATCCTGGAGCAGCCCATTCCCGAGGCACCTCCTGCCACTGCCACGCGAGCTGATCGAGATGCTTATAAGAAGAATCAAGATGATGCATTAGATGTATCATGCCTCATGCTTGCAACCATGAACTCTGAGCTTCAGAAGCAACACGAGTTGATGACTGCTCATATGCTTGAACATCTTCGTCAACTATATCAAGGGCAAGCAAGGCACGAGAGATTCGAGATCTCTAAGGCACTGTTTTAGTGCAAGATTCAAGATGGGACCCCCGTAGGTCCATATGTACTCAAGATGATTGGGTACATAGAGAACCTACAGAGGTTGGGATTCCCACTTGGCCAAGAACTGGCCGCTGACTTGATCTTGCAATCCTTGCCAGAGAGCTACAGTCAATTTGTCATGAATTACAACATGAACGAAATTGACAAGTCACTGCCTGAGCTGCTAAGCATGTTAAGAACCATGTTAAGAACTGCTGAGCTCAACCTTAAGAAGGTAAAGCCCAACTCCATTTTGATGGTGTAAAAGCATAAAGGCAAGGGAAAGCCTAAAGGCAAGGGAAAGTCTCAAGCCAAGGGCAAAGGCAAGGTAATGAAACCTAAAGGAGGGGTTGCCAAGGATGCTACCTGCTTCCACTGCGGTCAGACCGGGCACTGGAAGAGGAACTGCAAAGTATATCTGGAAGATCTTAAGAAGAAGAGAAGTGAGACTTCTACTTCAGGTATATATGTTATAGAAGTCAATCTATCTATTTCTACATCGTGGGTATTGGATACCGGATGTGCTTCTCACATTTGTACTAATGTGCAGGTGTTGAGAAATAGCAGGGCATTAACGAAGGGCAAGGTGGACTTACGAGTAGGCAATGGCGCACGGGTTGCTGCTGTTGTTGTAGGAACTTACTATCTATCTCTGCCTCTGGGCTTGTACTAGAATTAGATGAATGTTGTTATGTGCCTGCTCTCACAAAGAACATCATTTCAGTATCTTGTTTAGACAAGAAAGGCTTTTCATTTATAATAAAGAACAAATGTTGTTCCATTTATTTAAACGATATGTTCTATTGTAGTGCATCTCTGATGAATGAACTCTATATTCTAGACTTAGAGAGCCCCATCTATAACATAAGTACCAAACTTATGCTAAATTTAAAGAAATCTTAAGTGGACTAACAAGTGTAGGTGAGAAACTCTCCATGGACCAGTCGACTGGTGTCAGGGTTTGAGTTGATTGGTGATCAACTCTTTCCTCTTATTTAAGGGGAGCTTTGGGGCATTGAAGGGGTTACTGATACTCATTGTAAACCTTCTGAATCTTGCCCAAAGCTTCCAAGCCAACTCTCTTCCTTCTAACCCTAAGTTTCATCTTGTAAAGAGGAAGAGAACTTTGTGAGAGGTTTACTCCACCGAGAAGGAGAAGCTTTAGCCGGAGATTGCCGGGGACTGATCCACCAAAGGATCAAGGGCTCGTCCACCTCAAGGACACGTCGTGGAGTAGGAGCAAGCAATCACCGAACCACGTTACATCGAGCGTGTTAGCGTTTGTATTCTCGTTTGTGTTTCTTTGTTTTTTAGTTTCTATATTTCCGCTTGCGCAAACTAACATATTGTAGAGAAGAAATCGATTTGGGGGTGGCCTAGCTATCCAACCCCCCTTCAAGCCGGCCACCGATCCTCCAACAATAAGTACCAAAAGGTTCAAGTCAAATGAGATGAACCAAACCTATCTCTGGCATTGTCGCTTAGGTCATATAAATGAGAATCTCTTATCCCAACTCCATAAAGATGGTTTGCTGGACTCATTTGATTTCGAATCATATGAGACATGCGAGTCATGCCTACTGGGCAAGATGACCAAGACTCTCCCTTTAGTGGACACAACGTAAAAGCGACTGACTTGTTAGGACTTATACATAGTGATGTATGTGGCCCTTTCAATGTCGCTGCCAGAGGTGGTTATAGGTACTTCATTACATTTACTGATGACTTCAGTAGATATGGTTATGTGTATCTCATGACATATAAATCACTATCCTTTGAAAAGTTTAAAGAATTTAAGAATGAAGTACAAAACCAGTTAGGCAAGAGTATTAAGATACTTCGATCAGATCGAGGTGGTAAATACCTTAGCCATGAGTTTCGTGACTATCTAGCTGAGTGTGAGATTCTATCCCAACTCACTCCTCCTGGAACACCACAGTGGAATGGTGTATCCGAAAGGAGGAATCGTACCCTATTAGATATGGTACGGTCTATGATGAGTCACATAGATCTTCCTATGTCTTTTTGGGGATATACTCTAGACACAGCAACCTTCACACTTAACCGTGTTCCATTCAAGGCTGTGATAAAGACACCATATAGGATATGGACTGGGAGAGATGCCCAGATGTCTTTTATGAGGATTTGGGGTTGTGAGGCTTACGTTCGACGTCAAGTCTCAGACAAACTAGGACCCAAATATGATAAGTGCTATTTTATAGGATATCCCAAGGAAACGAAGGGATAATACTTCTACATTCCCAGTCAACACAAAGTGTTTGTGGCTAAGACTAGGGTATTTCTAGAAAGGGACTTGTTTCTAGAAAAACTAGTGGGAGTACGTTCAATCTTGAAGAAGTTCAAGATATGGACCATAGCACTGAAGCCTTGATGGAAGTTGAACTGGAACCATAAAGTGTTGTGGATGATGAGATTGTTCCACAAGGAGTTGAGGAACCAGTTTAAGTAGACCTACCTCTTCGCAGGTCTGATAGGGTACGTCGTCAGCCTGAGAGATACTCATTTCTCTTGTCTGACCATGATGACGTTATGCTCGTTGTGAATGAGCCTACCTCCTATCAGGAAGCTGTGATGAGACCAGATTCTGAGTCATGGCTAGAGGCCATGAGATCCGAGATGGAATCCATGTACACCAACCAAGTATGGACTTTGGTTGATTCACCTGAAGGCGTCAAACCCATTGGGTGTAAGTGGGTCTTTAAGAGAAAGACTAACATGGATGGACTTATTACCTATAAGGGTCGTTTGGTAGCTAAATGTTTCAAGCAAATTCTTGGTATTGACTATGATGAAACCTTTTCTCCAGTAGCGATGTTTAAGTCCATTCAGATCATGCTTGCTATTGCAGCATACCACGATTATGAGATCTGATAGATGGATGTCAAAACTGCATTTCTGAATAGAAACTTGCTCGAGGATGTGTACATAACATAACTTGAGGGTTTTGTAGATCCATTGCATACTGGCAGAGTATGCAAGCTGCAAAAGACCATTTATGGACTGAAGCAAGCTTCTCGGAGCTGGAATCTTCGATTCGATGATGCGACCAAACAGTTTGGTTTCATCAAGAATGAAGATGAACCTTGTGTCTACAAGAAGGTTGTTGGGGACACAGTTATCTTCCTTGTATTGTATGTGGATGACATACTACTCATTGGAAATGACATCCCTTTGCTACAGTCTGTAAAGACTTGGCTGGGGAATTGTTTCTCAATGAAGGACTTAGGTGAAGCAACCTGTATTCTAGGCATAAAGATCTATAGAGATAAATTTAAGAGATTGTTTGGCCTAAGCCAAAGTACATATATTGACACGGTATTACTACGGTTTGCCATGAAGAATTCCAAGAAAGGATTTCTGCCGATGTCATATGGTGTGAGTCTTTCGAAGACTCAAAGTCCCTCTTCTAGAGAGGAGAGAGACTGTATGGATAATATCCCTTATGCCTCAGCCATAAGATCTATCATGTACGCCATGCTATGTACTCGTCCTGATGTCTCGTATGCTTTGAGCATGATGAGCAGATACCAGTCAGATCCAGGTGAGTATCACTAGATAGCGGTCAAGAATATTCTTAAGTACTTAAGAAAGACTAAAGAATATTTCTTGATATTTGGAGGCGATGGTGAGCTAGCTGTAAAGGGTTACAGTGATGCCTGTTTCCAAACTGACCAGGATGATTATAGATCGCAATCTGGGTTCGTGTTTTGTTTGAATGGTGGTGCTGTGAGCTGGAAGAGTTCGAAGCAGGACACAGTTGCTGATTCTACAACAGAGGCCGAGCATATTACTGCATCAGAAGCAACAAAGGAGGCAGTTTGGATCCGCAAGTTCATTATTGAGCTTGGGGTGGTTCCTAGCATAGCCGATCCTATAGAGCTCTATTGTGACAACAATGGAGCAATTGCACAGGCTAAGGAACCTTGCTCACACCAGCGGACCAAACACATACTATGACGCTTCCATCTCATTCGAGAGATTATCGATAGAGGAGATGTGAAGATTTACAGAGTACCCACAGAGGCTAACGTCGCTGATCCCTTGACCAAGGCTTTGGCACAGAGAAAGCATGATGGTCACACTAGGTCATTGGGCCTTAGAACCTACACTGATTGACACTAGTGCTAGTGAGAGATTGTTAGTTAGAGCCCTAGAGGTAATCATATGATGATTGTTGTATGGACTCGATATATCATATTCCTATATATTTATAAAGATATTTCTTTATGGTTATTATACTTACTTGTATTGGTGCCAAATAACTAAGTATAATAGCGTCCTTGAGTAGAAGGTTCTTACCTATATCAATCGATTGGTTGAATAAATAGTGAGATGATATAGAGAATACTATTCTTAATCATTCCTAGTCAAGTATTAACATTCAGGGATAATGTTAATGCGCTGAGACTAGTATATAGGTCAACTCGATGACTTGATCTCACAAGTCATGGATATAGAGATATCAAGTTGACACATGGATATGCATTGGAGAGTGTATACTGAATGACCTGCCATGAGAAAGTATCATGGATGGTTATATGAGTGTCATATACTTTCTCATGTGACTATTAGTATGACTATCAGTCCTTGGACCTGAAGTCACCATGATTCCCTACATAAGGAGTTGCATACTTTGGCTTCGTTAAATGTCACCCGTAACTGGGTGGACTATAAAGGCGATTATTGGATATGTAACAAATTATGCGGAGGGATGTGAGTAATGTAGATGAGATCTATCCCTCCTATATGACGGGAGTGACATCATGATTCTGGATAGAGTGAGACCACTAAGTGCATGACCATGCCCAAATGAGTCAATATGAGATATTCAGCTCATTTAATTAGAGTGACTCTACTTGGAGTTTAAGATATAAATTGATTAGAGGATGACACGGTCTATGCCTCAGTTGATCAATTTAGATGTCTAGGATAGAAGGACATTATCATATATTATGAGAGTCACAATTAGTAGTCACAAAGGTGATATTGGATCTCAACATTCTTGTAACTTGGGTAGTAATGATGTGTTGCTAGATACTGCTCATTATTTATGTTTCTAAATGAGTTTAGGAGCATTGTCAATGTTACAAGAACCTATAGGGTCACACACAAAGGGCAATTAGATGGAGAATATGTTCATATGATGAACCAAGAGGATTAGGTTCATATGATGAACCAAATTAGATTAAGAGTAATCTAAATTAGACTAATTGAGTTGGACTCAATTTGATTCATGTGTCCAATGAGTCTAATTTAGATTATGATTCATTGAGTCAATTTAAATCAACGAATAGAGATTCATTAAATTAAATTGACTTGAATCAAAGGTTGGTTTTGATCAACCAAGGGAGATAAGAAGTCAAGTTTGACTTGACTTGAGAGGGAAGATGAAGGGTCAAGTTTGACTTAACCAAATGCCACATCATTTGTGACTTGGCATGGGGCCTGCCAATGATGATGTTCCACATCATCAAGGCCACATCAATTGTGTGCCACCTCATGAGGGAGACCAAGAGTCATGACTCTTGGTATTACATGGAGGTTTAAAAGCCTCTAAAAGTGGTCGGCCACATTGAGTGTGTGTGAGTGAATGCATTTTGTGTGCTCATTCAAGGCATCATCTTCCTCCTTTCTTCTTCTTCTCTCCCTCTCCTCCAATGCCGAGCCACCCAAGAGTGCTAGCACACTCTAAGTGGTTCTTCTCCACCTTTTATCCGTGTGGATACATATAGAGGGGTGTACACTTGACACCCTATGAGATCTGGCAAATCTTGGACGAGCTGGATAAGCGAAGGGCTTCGCTACAAAGGTATAATCTCTACCATGTAGATCTAGTGTAGATCTAGGAGAAAACTATGTTTATGTAAAATTTTTATCTTTGCACGGATCCGTGGCAAGAACTTCGGGGTTTTCACAACGCAAAAAGCGATTTTTGCGGCTCGAATTGCTTACACCCACTGCACTAGTATTTTTCCTAGTGAGAGTGGTGCTAGTTCATCTATGTTACTAGTATTCTGTTTACTATCATTATGTATGAACAAACTTAGCTTATTTTATTTTTCATAAAATAATGTAGTGGAAACTGTTGTTATGTTCAAGCAGTGCTATATTCTATGAAGAAGAAAAATAGTTATGTTATGTGTTAACTAACTTGCTTATGATTAGTTCATATTTTTATATTTCATTCATAATTAATGATTAGTTCATATGAAAATGATTTTTTTATTTTATTTGTGATTAGTTCATATTTTATTATTTGTTCATATTCAATGATGATTAATTCATATATATGATTAGTTCATATGAAAATGATTAGTTAATTTGATGGGATGTGTATGATATAATTATTCAATATTGATTGAATTGGTACATACAAATGATGAGTGGAAACATAGTTATCACTTAATTTTGTAAACCAATTCTAATTTATACTAAGTCAATAATTAATTACATTCATATGAATTACACTAGAATAATAAATAATATGTTTATTTATGTAGATTATGACAACTAAAATATCATAGCTGAACTCAATAAAAGAAAAAAAAATTATACGAGGATAACTACAAAATCTGGCACCTCAAGATATAATACGTTATTGAGGAATAAGAAATTCTAGAGGTTGTAAATCAATTCATGGACGAACCGACTGATGGTTCTACAGCATAGCACAGACGTAACCTTGATGCCTATATGACATGAAAAAGAAAGGACTCCACTGCTAAGGGAATATTGATTAGTTCAATGGTGGATGATCTAGTACTTGAGTATGAGCCATTACCATTGTCTCATGTTGTCTGGACATCCCTTAAAGAGAAGTACAGTGGAGTAAGTCTTAGTAAGCTTCGTCATCTAACAATTAAGTTTGATAGCTATAAAAAATGCTCAAATGTTATCATGGCCCAACATCTAAGGGAGATGAGTAACATGATTTGAGAGCTTAAGACTGCTGGTCATGTGTTGACTAATGAACAATAGGTTCAGGCAGTTATCTGTTCCCTTCTTGATTCTTAGGAAACGATGAAGCAAAACATTACCCATATTGAGAGTATCAAGACTTTCACTGATGTCTCATGCCATGTTGAACTTGAGGCGGAGAGGATTGAATTTGTAAGGATTTCTGGTTAAGCATTTGTAGCTAAAGGTTCTGGTTCCAAGAATAAGAAAAAATGATTTAAGAAAGGAAAGGGAAAAGAAAAGGAGACTAATATAATGTTGTTGCAGTGAAAAACTAAATCAAGAAGAAAGAAAATAAATATGGACAAAAACCTAAGAGCAAGTTGACTTGCTACAACTATGACAAGAAGGGTCATTTTACTCAAGATTGTACTCAGCCTAAAAAGATAGATCGATCTTTATCTTCTTTCCATGAGTATCATGTTTCAAGTACAATGTTATTAGCTGATTCCTATCCTTTGTGGATTATAGATTCAGGAGCAACGAACCATGTAACTCATGATCAAGCTACATATGTGGAGTATCGTCGGGTACCAGCTGGCAACAAATAGATATATGTGGGAAACAATGCAAGAATTAAAGTCAAAGGAATTGACACTTGTAAGCTCAATTTACGTGGTGGACGATCTTGTTTCTACATGATGTCCTGTATGCTCCTGAGACGGAATCTGGTTTCCGTCACTTGTCTTCTTGATTTCGATTATTGTGTAAATTTTTATAGCTGTTGTGCGGAACTTTGAATTAACTTTATGTTACTTGTGCATGGTTATATAACAAATGATTTTATAGTTCTTAATATAGAACCAAATAATAATGATGGTTATTTTTCAAACATTGCTCTTACTAGTAATGTTGATGTTAATGATGAAATTTGGCATGCTAGACTATGACATATAGGGCAAGAACGAATGAATCGATTAGCTAAGGAGGACCTTTTAGACACTTATGTTAAGATTAATTTGTCGATATGTGAGCATTATCTTACTGGAAAGGTAACTAGGAAACCATTTGGTAAAGTTATTAGGGTTGAATCACCATTGCAATTAATTCATTCAAATATTTGTGGTCCAATGAATCTAAAAGTTAGAAATGGGAGTTCTTATTTTATTACATTTATTGATTACTTCACACGTTTTGGTCATGTATATTTGATTTCTCACAAATCTAAAACATTAAATTGCTTAATTCATTACTTGAATGAAGTTGAGAATCAATTGGAACGTAAAGTTAAAACTTTGCACACTGACTGTGGAGGTGAATATTTGCCTGATCAGTTCAAGACAATGTGTAATGAGAAAAGGATTATTAGATAGTTAACTATCTCTGAAACTCTTCAGTAAAATAGGACTACCGAAAGAAGAAATATGACTATTCTTGAATGGTTAAGTCTATGATGGTGCAAGCTAATTTGTCAATCTCCTATTAGGGAGATGTATTATTAGTTGCGGCCTGTATACTTAACAAAGTACATTCAAAGTCAGTTCTATCTACCCCATATGGAAGATGGATTTAAAGCAGGATTTGTCCCCTCGGGATGGTCTAGTGGCTAGTGCATGTGGTGTTGCCACCATGAGGTCTGGGGTTCGAATCTCGGCATAGCCGAGGTAAATGCCTCCCTTATGCATTAGTCACTATTCTAAAGATTAGTAGCCACCCATGATTTACCTCCTTCGTGTTGGCCCTGGGACGGGTTGGCAGGGGCGTTGGAGGGAGCGAATCACCTTTTGCCACTATAGATTTAAAGCTGGATTTAAGTAATCGACCTTGGGGGTCAACTGCCTACATTCATAATAAAACTCACAAATATGAAAATTAGGACCCAAAGGTAAGAAGTGTATCTTTATTGTTGGTGCGGTTAGCACTAACGGTCTAACCCAGGTTTTGATGAATGACAAAATAGGTTAAGTTAGTTTTGTTGTTGATCTAACACTTTTACCGAGTGTACAGGAGAATCCCAGACAGGTTGACGGGCTGGCTGGATGTCTGGCACGAAGCCTAGCTAGGTTGACGGGCTGACCGAATAGCTGACACGAAGTCCAAATGGGTCGACGGGCTGACCGGACGTTTGGCATGAAGTCCAGCTAGGTCGACGGGCCGACCAGATAGCTGGCACAAAGCCTAGACAGGTCGAAGGGCTGACAGGATGTTTGGCAGGTAAGTGAAGGTAAGTCATTGGAGGGGAGTGACTGTGAGGATGCGTTCCCGGGAAGAGAACTTAGGAATCGATCCAACTTAGAACCATTTCAGAACTCTAAGTCGAGATCTTGACTAGATTCTGGTCTCGACGAGACGGAATCTAATTAATACTCTTTCTGTTAAACTATGAACTATGCTAATAATCTATTTTTTTGCAAGAGATATAAGTGCATCAGACTAATGTTTTCTTGCAGGGAAGCTATTAGAAATCAAGGTCCGAGCGCCTGGAAGGTACCCGGGCGCCCAGAGGTCCGGGCGCCTGGGAGGTACTCGGGCTTCCGGAGGTAAATTTTATCCCCAACGTCGCTGTGCCACGTGGAGTTCACTGGTTGGCTCAGCTATGTCACTTCAGGGCACCTCGAAGGGCTGCGGGCACCTCGAACCTCCTATATAAGGAGGGTCAAGGCTGGAGCTAAAACAAGAACTCACAATCTGATCTCTTATGCTCCCATGACGCTCAAAGCTCCGACAACGCGCTGTTCTTCTAGTTTCTTTCTTTGTCGGTATTGTTTTATTTTTGTCATTAGCATTCTTGTACTTAAATTGTAATCAAACCTTCAAATTGCTAGTGAATTGCCCATCGAAAGCACCCTTGTGTGCGGGCCTTGGAGTAGGAGTCGACACAGGCTCCGAACCAAGTAAATCGAACTACGTTAGCATTGCTCTTTACTTTTCTCTTATACATTTTCAGCTGCGTAATCTCTCGATAAAGTTTAAAATCGATATTCACCCCCCTCTATCAACTTTCACGATCCAAATACTAGCACATATAAAGGTCAGAGGACTGAGCTATCATAGGAGGTCGACAGGTTAGCTAATCCCCTCCACTAGTTCTGCAAGCTAAGCTCCTGAGCTCTTCATTCTAAGCTCTTGAGTTCTCCTTGTCGAGCTCCTTGAGCTCTCCACATCGATGTTTGGAGCTCTATGAGTTCTCCATTCCAAGCTCCCCATGTTTTCTATGTTGAACTACTCAAGCTCTGCACTTTGAGCTCCCGAGCTCTCTATGCCAAGCTCGACCTTTAGAGGTCCTTTCAAGTATCTAGTCCATTGACCTACCTAAACTTTCATTTTCAATATTTAACCATCATTAACCTACCTGAACTTCCTTCACACTCCAGATTTTAATCCTCTTGTCCTACATGATTTTCTTGAACTTCTATCACTTGCAAGATATCTAGTCTGTTTAAAGTTGTTTGGACTTTCATCATCTGCAAGACATCTAATCTAATCTACCTTGGCTGGCCTTCCACTATCAACATCACTTGAACTTCTTCATCTGTTGATTCTCTTATTGTATTTTTCATTGCCATTTCTTCATCTGTTAATTCTCTTATTGTATTTTTCATTGCCAACACTTATTGGACTTTAGTCGATTGGCTCATAGCAGTAAACTAGACAACCAACTCAAGTCGAATTCAGAATAAACAGAATATTTTTGTTCGAAGTAGAATCGGGCTCAATTGACTGAGTAGTTGATTCATTCAGGGGTAGGTGACTGGTGCAGTTGACTACTTAACAGAAAAAGCTAAAAAAGCTATTGATCTTATAGTGATAATTAACAATGACCTGATCTTTGCTAGTTGCTAATGGAGCAATCTGTTGGAGATCGCTACATTGCAAAAAATACGTTGAGGAGATGAGTGGCTCTTCTCCCTCAACGTATATTATAATTAAGAGTCATCAAAGCATCGGTTACAAATCGATGCTTTCATCTTATCAATTTATACGTCCAAGAGCAATCCAGGGAGTGCATTGAAGAGGTGACGGTGGGTAAAGGAGCGATATCGGTGAAGAAGATTCCGGCAGAGAGATTTGGTTTGTGAACTCTGCAGAGAAGTTTTCGATATCGGTTCGTGATCGTTCTTCTGACATCAAGCCATCAAGTGGTGACCAAGTTCGTCTCGAAAGATCACTGTGATCACTGTGAGTTATTTACAGTTTTATTTTTGTATTTCATATTGTTAGAATCGACATTGGTATCAGAGCGATTAGTTCTGAAAGCATGAAATTGGAGGCGTGGAATTGAGAAATCGTGACGGTCGTTGTGATTTCCGCCGTCATCCATGAAGTGCCTACGAGAGATCTCTGCAAGAATTGGCAATCCTGTCGGCATCACGAAGTCACGATTTTCGTCTGGTTGCATGGAAATTGCGTAGTCTTCGGTGGCACAGAGTCATGAGAGAGGAGCGCCGATGACCACGTTTAAATATCGGCAAATGTTGACAATGGGAGCCCTTGTGTTAGTCGTGCTAAAGAGAAGATGAACCGTGCATGAAATTGTTCATCTGTCAAATAGTGTTTGAGATTTTTTAAAATTTTGTTAAATCAAATTAAAAAAGCGAAACCTTCTCAAGTTATTAAAAAAAAATCAAAGTTTTTGCATGAGAATGTTGGATTATTTTTTTTATTAAATGCATTTATTACTGTAATATTTTATTAATTAATAAATACATATTTAATTAACTTATGATTCAATTAATTAAAAATTAAATTAGACTAGCTTGATCTAATCAAAGCTAAGTCTGGTTTAAATCATTAGTTGATTTAAGTAGACCAATTTGATTCAATAATACCTAGATATGGTTCAAATCATTTGTTAGTTTAACCAGATCAGTTTATTATTGAATTAATTGAGATAGTTTGAACACATGGTTTGACCTAACCAAATCAGATCAGATTCATTCTAATAGACCGGATTTGATCAAATTGCCTAATGGGTCAAGATTTGATAAAATGAGTTAAATATAAACAAGAACAAATATAGATAAGACATCTTTTTCTAATTAGATTAGTTCTGATTGAAAAATAGACCGAACAAAGGAGTTGATCAACAGATCCAATGTGTGAGTCAAGAGACTCCACAAATAAAGAAAATTTATTTTTCTTATTTGCTTATGTATTTTATATATATTTATTTTATGTATATGTGGGAATTGAATTTGACTGGTTGTGTTATTGGTTGGTCGGTTTTGTACTGACATTATTATTTTTCAATTCCAGATACCACAAACAATATACACGATGACTGTGTTAGGACCTTGACGCCGTTGGAAGGGGGGGGTGAATAGTGTGTCATCCAAAATGTCGCTTCTTATAATTGTTAGTATGCAACGGAATACAAAACAACCTAACAAATAGAAAGATAAACCGAATTGTTGGAATCCCAAGGTTGTTTTGGTGTGATCAACAAGTTAAGTTAGGTCTTGTGTGTTTTTAACCTTGTGTCTAAGTGTGCAGGATCTTAGGAGCACAGGTAGTCGAGCGAAAGACGCAGCTAGCAAGAAGGATGACATGGGGTGCGTCCGAGGGAAGAGGCGCTGCGAAAGAGTACATCGGCGGATGAGAATGAAGCGTGCGGTGGTTCCGAGGGACGAGAAGCTGGAGGGGAAGACTGCTCGAGGAGCAAGAGACGCAAATAGCAAGAAGGTCGGCACGGGGTGCGACCGAAGGACGAAGACTGCGGATGAGTACACTGGCGGACGAGAAGGAAGCACGCGACGATTCCGAGGGACGAGAAGCCGGAGTGGAAGCCTGCTCGAGAAGACCAGAAGTTGGGCTCGGGTGAGCCCTATTTCGGATGACAGAGATCACCCAAGCAAGCGGAGGACTTGGTCTGAGGCGAACAGAGCCGGAACAGAAGACGAGGGATAAAAAAGTCAACGGGGTTGACTTTCCCAGCCGGGGCGCCCAGAACTGTTCGGGGCGCCCGGAATTGTCCGAGGCGCTCGGACCAGTTCGGGGTGCCTGGAATGCTTTTGGGCGCCCGGACCTGAACTTTGACCAGGATCGCGCCAATCGCGATCTGAACGTTGGGGGATAAAGTTTTATCCTCCTAGGGCACCCCAACCAAGGCTATAAATATAACCTTAGTCCAGAAGCTTTTAAAATCAACATAAGCAATTCACTTCCAACACTTGTACGCTCAATTTCTAGATTAGCTTCTCTGTTTTGTGCTTCAACATTGTACGAGGCTTCTCCACCTAAAGGAGTATTTAGTGCTACATTCTCCTTGGATTAACAACCTGCCCGGTTGTAACCAAGTAAATCCCGGTGTGCCTCGTCGTCTCTGTTTCTTTGTTTAAGTTATAATTTATGCAAGTGTTCTGTTAAAAGATCGAGAAGGGTTGTGATTTTTTTTGCAGGCTATTCAACCCCCCCTCTTCTAGCCGACCCAACGGTCCAACAAGTGGTATCAGAGCCAAGGCGCTTCAGGATGACTAACCGCCGATCGAAGCAAAGACGATGGCCAGACCAAGCATCTACCCGCCAAAGTTCGAAGGAGATTTCGCTACCTGGAAAAAGTGAATGCAGGTATTTTTTACAACATATTTTGAGTTAATTCTAATAATGAAATTTGGTTTTGTAGCTCCAGAGGGCAAAGAAAAATATCAATGGACGAAAAAGGAGCAGGCCGACTACGTGGCGAACGACAAAGCAGAGTACCATCTGCTAAGCGCTCTCTTGCCACAAGAAGTCAACTAGATCGGGAACTACGACTCAGCAAAGGAACTTTGGGAGAAGTTCCTTGAGCTGTACGAAGGAACATCCGAAGCCAAGCTCGCTAGACGGGATCTACTTCGTAATCAGCTCACCAGCCTGCGACTTGGGGAAGACGAGACAGTTGCGCATCTACACTCAAGAATTAAAGAAATCATCACTGGATTGTTGAATTTCGAAGAAAAGGTAAGTAACCGAGATTTGCTAAGGTACACGTTAAATTCTTTTCCGAGAAATTCAAAATGGGCATCACTAGTAGACGCCGTTTATATTTCAAAAGATTTAGAAAAAATTATATTAGAAGAATTATTCTTGACATTTGAAGTGCACGAATCAAGATGTGCAGGTTTGAAGGAGCACAAACACAACGTCGCCCTCAAAGCATTGAGAGATGAACCTGAGTCGGAGTCTTTTCTCGACGACGAGGAAATGATAATGATGGTAAAACAGTTTAAAAAACTTTGTAAATCTAGAACCTCTGACCATCCGCAGGGTAAAAAGAAAAGGATGATCCGCTGCTACCACTACGACGAAGAAGGGCACGTCAAGGACAACTGTCCTAAGCTAAAGAACAAGGACAAGGATAAAGGTAAGAAGCCTATCCAAAAGTGCAAGGTCCTAAAGGCGACGTGGGACGATATGTCGTCCGAATCGAAAAACGAGACATTCTCCGGGCTCACATTAATGGCGAGTCATCAAGACGACGACTGCGATTCAAGTTCTTCCGAAATGAGCATCGAGAGCATCGATGAAGGGGGAGCTACGTCGGAAGAAAGCAACAGTTCAGGGGGAGATACGGATAACGAGATCGACAAGGTAAGTTAGGTACGATCTCTTCCTCCCGATAAACTCTTTAAATTCATTAAATTGTTAACAAAAGATTGCTATAAATTAGAAAAAAAAATAAAAAGTAATACTAGCTAAATCTTGCCTTCTAGAAGATTTAGACAAATCAAAATTAGAAAATAAAAAATTGAAATCAGAAAATGTAAATCTGAAAATTCAAGTAGAAAACTTGAAAAATCGTGCATGCTCATCTAATACAAATTTTAGAAGATTTAATAATTTAAATTTGTATTTTAGATATCACTAGGGATAAATTAGGAATATTTCAAAAAGATATGTCCCTAAGAAATTTTTAGTTAATTCAGTTGGCTGGAACCTATATTGGGTTCCAAAGTCTTGTTTGACTTGAACTATTTAGATTTAGAGCTTTCAGCGAGAAAATTAGACATTAAAATTTCTTTATGAGGCTTTGTCTAAGGAAGTGGTTGTTGCTCCAATAACCAAGAAGGCCTAGTGCTTCGCCACGACCTGGAAGCCAAAATATTGAAATAAAATATTTAATTAACTTTTTGATAAAATATTAAGGTTGAAATTTAATAATGCTTTAAAAATTCTTTTAAATATTTGTTTTCTTAGAATTGTTTTTTGCGTAAAACTTATACTTAGAAAACTAAGTTAAAAGTTCTTCTGAAATTAAAAATTTCTGCTTAAATTTTTACTTAAAAAAATTTTTCAAAATTTTTTTTGCAAAATTTCCTAAGTCAGGTTTTTTTTTAACTTAGAATATTTTTTTCGTTAAAAATTATTGCAAAATATCTAACTTAGAAGTTTGTTTAACTTAGAATTTTTTTACTTTAGAAATTATCAAAATTAAAATTTGCAAAATGTAAATTTTTTATTTATTGATTGCAAAAATTTAGAATTTTTTTAATGTTCAAAATTTTCGAAGTTTTAACCTTAGATTTTTTGCAACCCCATATTTTTTATGTGATCAAAGGGGGAGAAGGAAAAGTATAAGTCTAAGGGGAGGTAGACTAAATTTTTCTATCTTTTTGCACTTAATTGCAAATTTAGTTAGTTTATTTTTATGTCTATTTTTACCCTATCTTAACTTGGGTTTCTCACATCAAAAAGGGGGAGATTGTTGAAACCCCAAGGTTGTTTTGGTGTGATCAACAAGTTAAGTTAGGTCCTGTGTATTTTAACCCTGTGTCTAAGTGTGCAGGAGCTTAGGAGCACAGGTAGTCGAGCAGAAGACGCAGCTAGCGAGAAGGATGACACGTGGTGCATCCAAGGGATGAGGTGTTGCGTAAGAGTACATCGGTGGACAAGAATGAAGCGTGCGGTGGTTCCGAGGGATGAGAAGCCGGAGCGGAAGACTGCTCGAGGAGCAAGAGACGTAGCTAGCGAGAAGGTCGGCACGGGGTGCGACCGAGGGACGAAGACTGCCGATGAGTACGCTGGCGGACGAGAAGGAAGCACACGGTGATTCCGAGGGACGAGAAGCTGGAGCGGAAGCCTGCTCGAGAAGACCGGAAGTTAGGTTTGGGTGAGCCCTATTCCGGATAGCAGAGATCACCCAAGCAAGCGGAAGACTCGGTCTGAGGCGAACGAAGCCGGAGTAGAAGACCCCGGCTGAAAAAAGTCAACAAGGTTGACTTTCTCAACCGGGGCGCCCGAAATTGTCCGGGGTGCCCGGACCTGAATTTTGACCAGGATCGTATCAATCGCGATCTGAACATCGGGGGATAAAGTTTTATCCCCCCCAGGGCGCCCGGAACCCCTTCGGGGTGCCCCGACCAAGGCTATAAATATAGCCTTGGTCCAGAAGCTTTTAAAATCAACACAAGTAATTCACTTCCAACACTTGTACGCTCAATTTTAGATTAACTTCTCTGTTTTGCGCTTCAACGTTGTACGAGGCTTCTCTGCCTGAAGGAGTATTTAGTGCTACATTCTCCTTGGATTAACAACCTCCCCGGTTGTAACCAAGTAAATCCCGGTGTGCCTCATCGTCTCTGTTTTTCTATTTAAGTTATAATTTATGCAAGTGTTCTGTTAAAAGATCGAGAAGGGTTGTGTTTTTTTTTAGGCTATTCAAACCCCCCCCCCCCCCCCCCCGGTCCAACAAGTGACACGTTGATTTAATGTGGTTTGGGGATAAAACTTCTATTACACGGCTGTCTGCAAGGTGGGCGATCCTGATCCGTCGGTGGATGACTCCTCGAAAAACCTCCGTCTAGCTCACGTAGCTCTTTGTGAGTGGAGAAACCTCACCACAACTTGTACAAGCACGCTTGGGATGCTAGGGCACTTGGAAGACTACTAATAGGGGTTAACCACCTCTATTTTGTCAACTTTGCCCAAGCACCCCAAGCTCTATTAAATAGAGCTTGGGAGGAAAACACCAAGCTATTTTTCCACCACCAGTTGACTGGTGGAAACACCAATCGACTGCTCCTAAGTGAAATTTTACCGTTACAGGCTAACGGCTCGATACCAGTTGACTGATGAAAGTATCAGTCGACTGCTCCACATGGGCTGAGCGAACAGAGACATTCTGTTCGCTACCAATCGACTGATGAAAACACCAGTCGACTGCTATAGTAAAACCCTAAACCTAGGATTTTATCCTGAGTACAATCTCTCATGCACTCGTCCTTTCCTGTACAACCTAGACATAGCTTTCTAGCCTTCTCCATCAGGTTCGCATCCCTCGGATGCCTCCCCATCCTTCACGTCTTACCTTCTGGAGTTTCCATCGGCCTTGTCATTGTTGTCAGGTCTTCCTTTGCCAAGAGGCCATGCCTCTGGGACTTCATTCATTGCTAAGTCACACTTGAACTTACATTGCCAAGACTATATGCTGGATTTACACCGCCAAGACTCATCATTGGACTTTCCTCCTTTGCCAAGATCACACTTGGATTCTCCTTGTTGTAACTATATCCTGCACACTCACAACGCATATCAAATACAATAATAAATTTAACTTAAACCTTTTCCCAAATATCAAAATCTAGGATACCTAGATTGCTCCAATAGACTGGTCGTTATGAATGACAATATGAACTTTGGGAAGAGATCAAAGGGCTAGAATATGACTTGTATCACGGAGTCAGATGGCTAAATGGTCGGCTCGATCAGATATTCTGGAAACTTGAGTGAGAAGGGTATCCAGTCCAGGACATAGATAGATAGAAGATGGACTCTTGTTCAGTCATTGCTAAAACATCTCAGTGATATAACACACCAATTATGAGATTATTCTGAAGGGCGCATCTCATATTCGGAGATGTGTCGGCAGTTACTTTAATTGGAATGGAATCCTGAAGAATTTGAAGGGGATCCAAATCTCGAAGAAATGGATTTTGCAGAATCTGAGGAGGATCCAGATCCTATAAAAATGGACCTTAAAGAGTTTGAAGATGATTTAGAAATGAACCTCAAAGATTTTGAAGAGGATCCAGAAATAAATCCCGCAGAGGATCTAGAGATGAATCTTGAAGAATCAGAGGAGCATCTGGAAGAGTGTGTAGGAGATCCAGAAATAGATCTAAACATGGATCTGAAGGATGATTCTAAGGCTGATTATGCCATCATCGAGTCTGAGATTAACAAGATAGAATTGCCCACTGTTAGTTAGAGCCCTAGAGGCAATCATATGATGATTGTTGTATTAACTCGATGTATTATATTCCTATATAATTATAAAGGCATTTCTTTATGGTTATTATACTTACTTGTATTGGTGCCAAATAACTAAGTATAATAGCGTCCTTAAGTAGAAGGTTCTTATCTATATCAATCGATTGGTTGAATCGATAGTGAGATGATATAGAGAACACTATTCTTAATCATTCTTAGTCAAGTATTAACATTCAGGGACAATGTTAATGCGCTGAGACTAGCATGTATGTCAACTCGATGACTTAATCTCACAAATCATGGGTATAGAGATATCAAGTTGACACATGGGTATGCATGAGAGAATGTATACTGAATGACCCACTATGAGAAAATATTATGGATCCTTATATGAGTGTCATATACTTTCTCATGTGACTATTAGTATGACTATCAATCCTTGGACCTGAAGTCACCATGGTTCCCTACATAAGGAGTTGCATACTTTGGCTTCGTCAAACGTCACCCGTAACTGGGTGGACTATAAAGGCGATCACTGGATATGTAACAAATTATGCAGAGGGATGTGAGTGATGTAGATGGGATCTATCCCTCCTATATGACGGGAGTGACATCATGATTCTTAATAGAGTGAGACCACTAAGTGCATGACCATGCCCAAATGAGTCAATATGAGATATTGAACTCATTTGATTAGAGTGAGTCTACTTGGAGTTTAAGATATAAATTAATTAGAGGGTGACATGGTCTATGCCTCAGTTGATCAATTTAGATGTCTAGGATAGAAGTACATTATCATATATTGTGAGAGTCACAATTAGTAGTCACAAAGGTGATGTTGGATCTCAATATTCTTGTAACTTGGGTAGTAATGATGTGTTGTTAGATACTGCTCATTATTTATGTTTCTAAATGAGTTTAGAAGCATTGCCAACGTTATAAGAACCTATAGGGTCACACACAAAGGACAATTAGATGGAGAATATGTTCATATGATGAACCAAGACGATTAGGTTCATATGATGAACCAAATTGGATTAAGAGTAATCTAAATTAGACTAATTGAGTTGGACTCAATTTGATTCATGTGTCCAATGAGTCTAATTTAGATTATGATTCATTGAGTCAATTTAAATCAACGAATAGGGATTCATTAAATTAAATTGACTTGAATCAAAGGTTGGATTTGATCAAGCAAGGGAGATAAGAGGTCAAGTTTGACTTGACTTGAAAGGGAAGATGAAGGGCCAAGTTTGACTTGACCAAATGCCACATCATTTATGACTTGGCATGGGGCCGGCCAATGATGATGTTCCACATCATCAAGGCCACATCAAGTGTGTGCCACCTCATGAGGGAGACCAAGAGTCATGACTCTTGGTATTACATGGAGGTTTAAAAGCCTCTAAAAGTGGTCGGCCACATTGAGTGTGTGTGAGTGAATGCATTTTGTGTGCTCATTCAAGGCATCATCTTCCTCCTTTCTTCTTCTTCTCTCCCTCTCCTCCATTGCCGAGCCACCCAAGAGTGCTAGCACACTCTAAGTGGTTCTTCTCCACCTTTTGTCTGTGTGGATACATATAGAGGGGTGTACACTTGACACCCTACGCGATCCGACAAATCTTGGACGAGCGGGATAAGCGAAGGGCTTCGCTACAAAGGTATAATCTCTACCATGTAGATCTAGTGTAGATCTAGGAGAAAACTATGTATATATAAAATTTTTATCTTCGCACAGATCCGTAGCAAGAACTTCGGGGTTTCCGCAACGCAAAAAGCGATTTTTACGGCTTGAATTACTTACAGTGGTATCAGAGCCACGTGTGAAGCATATACTAGTTTTATTTACATTTTATTGGATATTTACATATCTGTAAATTTCTGTAGATTTACTAAATTTTAACATTTTTATGAGTATTTTTCTCTTGGGGGTAAAACAACAAGTGTATAGTCACTTGGAGGTTTCGACCACTAAGAAAAATTTTTCGCAACGAGTTGGTCTCGGCCGTATCGGTGATCTAAGTGATTTTAGGTGCTGTAAGATCTATCTAATACTCACAAAATTAATTTTGTGAGTAGGGGTGCTGCCCCTAACCCCGCAAGGGGAATTGTTTCTTGACCTCGGTCGAAAAATCAACAAATTAGACCGTTGCGAAGTTGCGGCTCATAAAGGGTTGTTAGAATGGTAGTAAATTTACCAAAATTTATGAAAAATGCATATTTTGAATATGTGTGTGATGTGTTCATGGTTATGGCCCAAAAGACCCAATATGATTGGAAATTGTGTGTTGTAATTCATAATACGACCTGCGAGCCGTCAGTTGGTTATGCGTGTTGTATTTTGTTACACGACCTGTGTGTCGTGCCCTCCTTATTTTAATATTCCTGTTGTAAAATAGTTTTAGACTCGAATGTAACTCGAGTTTCACTTTTGTAATGTACAATTGAAGATGGAGTTACAAGAAGGGAGTCGACAACACAAGGTGGTCAAATGAAGACCTTAGAGAAGGTGCTATCCCTAGGTTGACCATTCGATCTTCTCTTTGGCTAGAGAGGATTGTAGTAGGGCCATAACCATGTCACATTATCTTTGAATATTGTTATATTCTTTGTGTGTTTGTGATGCATGCTTTTGTAGGATAATTAGTGCCTTGATGCGTATATGATACACATTAACGATTAGATTAGATCTTAATCGAGTCAACTCGAAATGCCTACCATGTTTTGATACCCATTACTACCTCGATCATTTGTTGTTGTTGAATCTACCAAAGCAGAGCAACACATATTATCTTGGTAGGGTGTGGAGGGACAATCTTGGTCCCGCCTATTAAAGCTTGGGTGAGTACAAACTCAATTAGATTGAGTATAACTAGTTAACTCGATTGGATCGGGTAAAACTATAGGCATATTCCAACGGTTGGGAAGATAGGATAAAGATCACATTTATACTAAATCTTGGGCGATTTAGCCAAAGCTAACTCAAGTTTTAATGTAAATAAGGATCTTGATCCTATAAACAAGAGTTGCATAGAGATGTAATTGATAATTAGTTATCTACCGATTATACTAAGTCTTGGGCGATTTAGCCAAAGCTAACTCAAGGTGTAGTATGATGTGGATCTTATCCTGCGTGAATTATAACCCATTAGTATGAATCTAGTAGTGTGGTTTGACCACATCCATGACTTGATTCTACAAAAGTTCTATAATTCAGTGGGAGCATCATTTAGTTTAAAGCCTAATTAAATCATAAATGGAATATGATGTTTACTTTCTGCATTATTTCTGTTGTAGATTGCCATGTCGACAAACATGAACACCTTCTCCCTGCATTCCGTCCTTGACAAGGATAAGCTCAATGGAGCTAATTTCCTGGATTGGTATAGGAATCTGAGAATCGTTCTCACACAAGAAAGAAAACTGTACGTCCTGGACCAGCCCATTCCCGAGGCACCTCCTGCCACTACAACGTGAGCTGATCGAGATGCTTATAAGAAGCATCAAGATGATGCATTAGATATGTCATGCCTCATGCCCGCAACCATGAACTCTGAGCTTCAGAAGCAACATGAGTTGATGACTGCTTATGATATGGTTGAACATCTTCGTCAACTATATCAAGGACAAGCAAGGCACGAGAGATTCGAGATCTCTAAGACACTGTTTCAGTGCAAGATGCAAGATGGGACTCCCGTAGGTCAATATCTACTCAAGATGATTGGGTACATAGAGAACCTACAGAGGTTGGGATTCCCACTTGGCCAAGAACTGGCCGCTGACTTGATCTTGCAATCCTTGCCAGAGAGCTACAGTCAATTTGTCATGAATTACAACATGAAGGAAATTAACAAGCCACTGCCTGAGCTGCTAAGTATGTTAAGAACTGCTGAGCTCAACCTTAAGAAGGTAAAACCCAACTCCATTTTGATAGTGCAAAAGCATAAAGGCAAGGGCAAGCCTAAAGGTAAGGGAAAGTCTCAAGCCAAGGGTAAAGGCAAGGTAATGAAACCTAAAGGAGGGGTTGCCAAGGATGCTACCTGCTTCCACTACGGTTAGACCGGGCACTGGAAGAGGAACTATAAAGTATATCTGGAAGATCTTAAGAAGAAGAGAAGTGAGACTTCTACTTCAGGTATATATGTTATAGAAGTCAATCTATCTATTTCTGCATCGTGGGTATTGGATACCGGATGTGCTTCTCACATTTGTACTAATGTGCAGGAGTTGAGAAATAGCAGGGCATTAACGAAGGGCGAGGTGGACTTACGAGTAGGCAATAACGCACGGGTTGCTGCTGTTGCTGTAAGAACTTACTATCTATCTCTGCCTCTGGGCTTGTACTAGAATTAGATGAATGTTGTTATGTGCCTGCTCTCACAAAGAACATCATTTCAGTATCTTGTTTAGACAAGAAAGGCTTTTCGTTTATAATAAAGAACAAATGTTGTTCTATTTATTTAAACGATATGTTTTATTGTAGTGCACTTCTGATGAACAGACTCTATATTCTAGACTTAGAGAGCCCCATCTATAACATAAGTATCAAAAAGTTCAAGTCAAATGAGATGAACCAAACCTTTCTCTGGCATTGTCGCTTAGGTCATATAAATGAGAATTGCTTATCCCAGCTCCATAAAGATCATTTGCTGGACTCATTTGATTTCGAATCATATGAGACATGCGAGTCATGCCTACTGGGCAAGATGACCAAGACCCCCTTTAGTGGACACAACGTAAAAGCGACTGACTTGTTAGGACTTATACATAGTGATGTATGTGACCCTTTCAATGTCGCTGCCAGAGGTGGTTATATGTACTTCATTACATTTACTGATGACTTCAGTAGATATGGTTATGTGTATCTCATGACAAATAAATCACAATCCTTTGAAAAGTCCAAAGAATTCAAGAATGAAGTACAAAACCAGTTAGGCAAGAGTATTAAGATAATTTGATCAGATCGAGGTGGTAAATACCTTAGCCATGAGTTTCGTGACTATCTAGCTGAGTGTGAGATTCTATCCCAACTCACTCCTCCTGGAACACCAAAGTGGAATGGTGTATCCGAAAGGAGGAATCATACCCTATTAGATATGGTACAGTCTATGATGAGTCACACAGATCTTCCTATGTCTTTTGGGGATATGCTCTAGACACAGCATTCACACTTAACCGTGTTCCATCCAAGGCTGTGATAAAGACACCATATAGGATATGGACTGGGAGAGATGCCCAGATGTCTTTTATGAGGATTTGGGGTTGTGAGGATTACGTTCGACGTCAAGTCTCAGACAAACTGGGACCCAAATTTGATAAGTGCTATTTTATAGGATATCCCAAGGAAACGAAGGGATATTACTTTTACATTCCCAGTCAACACAAAGTGTTTGTGGCTAAGACTAGGGTATTTCTAGAAAGGGACTTTGTTTCTAGAAAAACTAGTGGGAGTACATTCAATCTTGAAGAAGTTCAAGAAATGGACCATAGCACTGAAGCCTTGATGGAAGTTGAACTGGAACCATAAAGTGTTGTGGATGATGAGATTGTTCCACAAGGAGTTGAGGAACAACAACCAGTTCAAGTAGACCTACCTCTTCGCAAGTCTGATAGGGTACGTCGTCAGCCTGAGAGATACTCATTTCTCTTGTCTGACCATGACGTTATGCTCGTTGAGAATGAGCCTACCTCCTATCAGGAAGCTGTGATGAGACCAGATTCTGAGTTATGGCTAGAGGCCATGAGATCCGAGATGGAATCCATGTACACCAACCAAGTATGGACTTTGGTTGATCCACTTAAAGGCGTCAAACCCATTGGGTGTAAGTGGGTCTTTAAGAGAAAGACTGACATGGATGGACTTATTACCTATAAGGGTCGTTTGGTAGCTAAAGGTTTCAAGCAAATTCATGGTATTGACAATGATGAAACCTTTTCTCCAGTAGCGATGTTTTAAGTCCATTCAGATCATGCTTGCTATTGTAGCATACCACGATTATGAGATCTGACAGATGGATGTCAAAATTGCATTTCTGAATGGAAACTTGCTCGAGAATGTGTACATGACATAACCTGAGGGTTTTGTAGATCCATTGCATACTGGCAGAGTATGCAAGCTGCAAAAGGCCATTTATGGACTGAAGCAAGCTTCTCGGAGCTGGAATCTTCGATTCGATGATGCGACCAAACCGTTTGGTTTCATCAAGAATGAAGATGAACCCTGTGTCTACAAGAAGATTGTTGGGGACACAGTTGTCTTCCTTGTATTGTATGTGGATGACATACTACTCATTGGAAATGACATCCCTTTGCTACAGTCTGTAAAGACTTGGCTGGGGAATTGTTTCTCAATGAAGGACTTAGGTGAAGCAACCTGTATTCTAGGCATAAAGATCTATAGAGATAAATCTAAGAGATTGCTTGGCCTAAGTCAAAGTACATATATTGACACGGTATTACTACGGTTTGCCATGCAGAATTCCAAGAAAGGATTTCTGCCGATGTCATATGGTGTGAGTCTTTCGAAGACTCAAAGTCCCTCTTCTAGAGAGGAGAGAAACCGTATGGATAAGATCCCTTATGCCTCAGCCATAGGATCTATCATGTACGCCATGCTATGTACTCGTCCTGATGTCTCGTATGCTTTGAGCATGACGAGCAGATACCAGTCAGATCCAGGTGAGTGTCACTGGATAGCGGTCAAGAATATTCTTAAGTACTTAAGAAGAACTAAAGAATATTTCTTGATATTTGGAGGCGATGGTGTGCTAGTTGTAAAGGGTTACAGTAATGCCAGTTTCCAAACTCACCAGGATGATTATAGATCACAATCTAGGTTCGTGTTTTGTTTGAATGGTGGTGTTGTGAGCTGGAAGAGTTCGAAGCAGGACACAATTACTGATTCTACAACAGAGGCCGAGTATATTACTGCATCAGAAGCAATAAAGGAGGCAGTTTGGATCCGCAAGTTCATTACTGAGCTTGGGGTGGTTCCTAGCATAGCCGATCCTATAGAGCTCTATTGTGACAACAATGGAGCAATTGCACAGGCTAAGGAACCTCGCTCACACCAGCGGACCAAACACATACTACGACGCTTCCATCTCATTCGAGAGATTATCGATAAAGGAGATGTGAAGATTTACAGAGTACCCACAGAGGCTAACATCGCTAATCTCTTGACCAAGGCTTTGGCATAGAGAAAGCATAATGGTCACAATAGGTCATTGGGCCTTAGAGCCTACATTGATTGACACTAGTGCTAGTGAGAGATTGTTAGTTAGAGCCCTAGAGGCAATCATATGATGATTGTTGTATGGACTCGATATATCATATTCCTATATATTTATAAAGACATTTCTTTATGGTTATTATACTTACTTGTATTGGTGCCAAATAACTAAGTATAATAGCGTCCTTGAGTAGAAGGTTCTTATCTATATCAATCGATTGGTTGAATCGATAGTGAGATGATATAGAGAACACTATTCTTAATAATTCCTAGTTAAGTATTAACATTCAGGGACAATGTTAATGCGCTGAGACTAGCATGTAGGTCAACTCGATGACTTGATCTCACAAGTCATGGATATAGAGATATCAAGTTGACACATGAGTATGGATTGGAGAGTGTATACTGAATAACCCGCCATGAAAAAGTATCATAGATCGTTATATGAGTGTCATATACTTTCTCATGTGACTATTAGTATGACTATCAGTCCTTGGACCTGAAGTCACCATGGTTCCCTACATAAGGAGTTGCATACTTTGGCTTCGTCAAACATCACCCGTAACTGGGTGGACTATAAAGGCGATCACTGGATATGTAACAAATTATGCGGAGGGATGTGAGTGATGTAGATGAGATCTATCCCTCCTATATGACGGGAGTGACATCATGATTCTTAATAGAGTGAGACCACTAAGTGCATGACCATGCCCAAATGAGTCAATATGAGATATTGAGCTCATTTGATTAGAGTGAGTCTACTTGGAATTCAAGATATAAATTGATTAGAGGATGACACGGTCTATGCCTCAGTTGATCAATTTAGATGTCTAGGATAGAAGAACATTATCATATATTGTGAGAGTCACAATTAGTAGTCACAAAGGTGATGTTGGATCTCAACATTCTTGTAACTTGGGTAGTAATGATGTGTTGTTAGATACTGCTCATTATTTATATTTCTAAATGAGTTTAGAAGCATTGCCAACGTTACAAGAACCTATAGGGTCACACACAAAGGGCAATTAGATGTAGAATAGGTTCATATGATGAACTAAGAGGATTAGGTTCATATGATGAACCAAATTAGATTAAGAGTAATCTAAATTAGACTAATTGAGTTCGACTCAATTTGATTCATGTGTCCAATGAGTCTAATTTAGATTATGATTCATTGAGTCAATTTAAATCAACGAATAGGGATTCATTAAATTAAATTGACTTGAATCAAAGGTTGGATTTGATCAACCAAGGGAGATATGAGGTCAAGTTTGACTTGACTTGAAAGGGAAGATGAAGGGTCAAGTTTGACTTGACCAAATGCCACATCATTTGTGACTTGGCATGGGGCCAGCCAATGATGATGTTCCACATCATCAAGGCCACATCAAGTGTGTGCCACCTTATGAGGGAGACCAAGAGTCATGACTCTTGGTATTACATGGAGGTTTAAAAGCCTCTAAAAGTGGTCGGCCACATTGAGTGTGTGTGAGTGAATGCATTTTGTGTGCTCATTCAAGGCATCATCTTCCTCCTTTCTTCTTCTTCTCTCCCTCTCCTCCAATGCTGAGCCACCCAAGAGTGCTAGCACACTCTAAGTGGTTCTTCTCCACCTTTTATCCGTGTGGATACATATAGAGGGGTGTACACTTGACACCCTATGAGATCCGGCAAATCTTGGACGAGCAGGATAAGCGAAGGGCTTCACTACAAAGGTATAAGCGAAGGGCTTCGCTACAAAGGCTTCGCTACCATGTAGATCTAGTGTAGATCTAGGAGAAACTATGTATATGTAAAATTTTTATCTTCGCACGGATCCGTGGCAAGAACTTCGGGGTTTCCGTAACGCAAAAAGTGATTTTTGCGGCTTGAATTGCTTACATCCACTGCACTAGTATTTTTCCTAGTGATAGTGGTGCTAGTTCATTTATGTTACTAGTATTCTGTTTACTATCATTATGTATGAACAATCTTAGCTTATTTTATTTTTCATAAAATAATGTAGTGGAAACTGTTGTTATGTACAAGTAGTGCTATATTCTATGAAGAAGAAAAATAGTTATGTTATGTATTAACTAACTTGCTTATGATTAGTTCATATTTTTATATTTCATTCATAATTAATGATTAGTTCATATGAAAATGATTTGTTTATTTTATTTGTGATTAGTTCATATTTTATTATTTGTTCATATTCAATGATGATTAATTCATATATATGATTAGTTCATATGAAAATGATTAGTTAATTTGATGGGATGTGTATGATATAATTGTTCAATATTGATTGAATTGGTACATACAAATGATGAGTGGAAACATAGTTATTACTTAATTTTGTAAACTAATTCTAATTTATACTAAGTCAATAATTAATTACATGCATATGAATTACACTAGAATAATAAATAATATATTTATTTATGTAGATTATGACAGCTAAAATATCATAGCTGAACTCAATAAAAGAAAAAAAATTATACGAGGATAACTACAAAATTTAGCACCTCAAGATATAATACGTTATTGAGGAATAAGAAATTCTAGAGGCTGTAAATCAATTCATGGACGAACCGACTGATGGTTCTACAACATAGCACAGACGTGACCTTGATGCCTATATGACATGGAAAAGAAAGGACTCCACTGCTAAGAGAATATTGATTAGTTCAATGATGGATGACCTAGTACTTGAGTATGAGCCATTACCATTGTCTCATGTTGTCTAGACAACCCTTAAAGAGAAGTACAGTGGAGTAAGTCTTAGTAAGCTTCGTCATCTAACAATTAAGTTTGATAGCTATAAAAAATGCTCAAATGTTATCATGACCCAACATCTAAGGGAGATGAGTAACATGATTCGAGAGCTTAAGACTGCTGGTCATGTGTTGACTAATGACAACAGGTTCAGGCAGTTATCTGTTCCCTTCTTGATTCTTAGGAAACGATGAAGCAGAACATTACCCATATTGAGAGTATCAAGACTTTTACTGATGTCTCACGCCATGTTGAACTTGAGGCGGAGAGGATTGAATTTGTAAGGATTTCTGGTTAAGCATTTGTAGCTGAAGGTTCTGGTTCCAAGAATAAGAAAAAATGATTTAAGAAAGGAAAGGGAAAAGAAAAGGAGACTAATATAATATTGTTGCAGCGAAAAACCAAATCAAGAAGAAAGAAAATAAATCTGGACAAAGACCTAAGAGCAAGTTGACTTGCTACAACTATGACAAGAAGGGTCATTTTACTCGAGATTGTACTAAGCCTAAAAAGATAGATCAATCTTTATCTTCTTTCCATGAGCGTCATGTTTCAAGTACAATGTTATTAGCTGATTCCTATCCTTTGTGGATATATTCAGGAGCAACGAACCATGTAGCTCATGATCAAGCTATATATGTGGAGTATCGTCGGGTACAGCTGACAACAAATAGATATATGTGGGAAACAATGCAAGAATTAAAGTCAAAGGAATTGACACTTGCAAGCTCAATTTACGTAGTGGACGATCTTGTTTCTACATGATGTCCTGTATGCTCCTGAGATGGAATCTGGTTTCCGTCACTTGTCTTCTTGATTTCGATTATTGTGTAAATTTTTATAGCTGTTGTGCGGAACTTTGAATTAACTTTATGTTAATTGGGCATGGTTATGTAACAAATGATTTTATAGTTCTTAATATAGAACCAAATAATAATGATGGTTATTTTTCAAACATTGCTCTTAATAGTAATATTGATGTTAATGATGAAATTTGGCATGCTAGTCTAGGACATATAGGGCAAGAACGAATGAATCGATTAGCTAAGGAGGACCTTTTAGACACTTATGTTAAGATTAACTTGTCGATATGTGAGCATTATCTTACTGGAAAGGTAACTAGGAAACCATTTGGTAAAGTTATTAGGGTTGAATCACCATTGCAATTAATTCATTCAAATATTTGTGGTCCAATGAATCTAAAAGTTAGAAATGGGAGTTCTTATTTTATTATATTTATTGATTACTTCACATGTTTTGGTCATGTATATTTGATTTCTCAAAAATCTAAAACATTAAATTGCTTAATTCATTACTTGAATGAAGTTGAGAATCAATTGGAACGTAAAGTTAAAACTTTGCACACTGACTGTGGAGGTGAATATTTGCCTGATCAGTTCAAGACAATGTGTAATGAGAAAAGGATTATTAGATAGCTAACTATCTCTGAAACTCTACAGTAAAATAGGACTACTGAAAGAAGAAATATGACTATTCTTGAATGGTTAAGTCTATGATGGTGCAAGCTAATTTTTCAATCTCCTATTAGGGAGATGCATTATTAGCTACGGCCTGTATACTTAACAAAGTGCATTCAAAGTCAGTTCCATCTACCCCATATGGAAGATGGATTTAAAGCTGGATTTGTCCCCTCAGGATGGTCTAGTGGCTAACGCATGAGGTGTTGCCACCATGAGGTATGGGGTTCGAATCTCGGCATAGCTGAGGTAAATGCCTCCCTTATGCATTAGTCACTATTCTAAAGATTAGTAGCCACCCATGATTTACCTCCTTCGTGTTGGCCCTGGGACGGGTTGGCGGGGGCGTTGGAGGGAGCGAATCACCTTTTGCCACTATAGATTTAAAGCTGGATTTAAGTAATCTGAGACCTTGGGGGTCAGCTGCCTACATTCATAATAAAACTCACAAATATGAAAATTAGGACCCAAAGGTAAGAAGTGTATCTTTATTGTTGGTGCGGTTAGCACTAACGGTCTAACCCAGGTTTTGATGAATGACAAAATAGGTTAAGTTAGTTTTGTTGTTGATCTAACACTTTGACCGAGTGTACAGGAGAAGCCCAAACAGGTTGATGGGCTGGCTAGATGTTTGGCACGAAGCCCAGTTAGGTCGACGGGCTGACCGAATAGTTGGCACGAAGTCCAAATGGGTCGATGGGCTGACCGGACGTTTGGCACGAAGTCCAGCTAGGTCGGCGGGCCGACCAGATAGCTGGCACGAAGCCTAGACAGGTCGAAGGGCTGACCGGATGTTTGGCATGTAAGTGAAGGTAAGTCACTGGAGGGGAGTGACTGTGAGGACACGTTCCCGGGAAGGGAACTTAGGCGCCGATCCAACTTAGAACCATTTCAGAACTCTAAGTCAAGATCTTGACTAGATTCCGGTCTCGAGGAGACGGAATCTAATTAATACTCTTTCTGTTAAACTATGAACTATGCTAATAATCTATTTTGCAGGAGATATAAGTGCATCAGACTAACGTTTTCTTGCAGGGAAGCTACTGGAAATCAAGGTCCGAGCGCCCGGAAGGTACCCGGGCGCCTAGAGGTCCGGGCGCTCGGGAGGTACCCCGGCTCCCGGAGGTAAATTTTATCCCCAACGTCGCTGTGCCACGTGGAGTTCGCTAGTTGGCTCGGCTACGTCACTTCAGGGCACCTCGAAGGGCTGCGGGCGCCCCGAACCTCCTATATAAGGAGGGTCAAGGCTGGAGCTAAAACAAGAACTCACAATCTGATCTCTTATGCTCCCGTGACGCTGCAGAGCTCTGACAACGCGCTGTTCTTCTAGTTTCTTTCTTTGTCGGTATTGTTTTATTTTTGTCATTAGCATTCTTGTACTTAAATTATAATCAAACCTTCAAATTGCTAGTGAATTGCCCATCGAAAGCACCCTTGTGTGCGGGCCTTGGAGTAGGAGTCGGCACAGACTCCGAACCAAGTAAATCGAACTATGTTAGCATTACTCTTTACTTTTCTCTTATACATTTTCCGCTGCGTAATCTCTCGATAAAGTTTAAAATCGATATTCACCCCCTCTATCAACTTTCATGATCCAACATTTATAAGGTATTCTAAGACTTTTAAGGGTTATGCCTTCATTGGTGAGTGACAAGATAAAACTATATATATCTCTAAAATACACTCAAGAGATGTTACTTTTCTTGAAACTGAATTCTCAACATGAGGTAAAGTTGATAAGACTATTCCTCTATATGAGATAGAGGAGGAGGATAATGTTCCTTTATCAACAAATTAGGAAATGTCTAAATCTAGTCAACTGAGTGGAAGTAATTTACAATCGAATGAGTCAGTTTCTTAATAGTCTAACTTATAAAAAAGTAGTCATCAGATTATTCTTCGAAAAATGTTTGACATTGAGAATGAGGTATTGATGATACTTCCAATTGAAGATGAGGAACTTCGAACAGTTGAGGAAGCTTTGAGAAGCTCAGTAAGAGAAAATGGAAAATATCAATGAATGAGGAGATAGAGTCAATGAGAAAGAAATAAGTTTGGGATTTAGTTAATCTACTTCCAGGCCGAAGGCTATTCGGAATAAGTGAATTCTCAAAGTAAAGAGGAAAGAAGATGAATTGATTAATCTATACAAAGCTCGTTTAGTTGCAAAAGGATATACATAAATGGAGGGTATTGATTTTGAAGAGACATTCTCCTTAGATGTGAAGTCTATGTCAATACATATCATTCTAGCTATAGTAACACAATTGGACATGGAATTACATTAGATGGATGTAAAAACATCTTTTCTTAATTATAATCTTGATGAGAAAATTTATATGGCATAGTCAGAAGGTTACATTGCTGAAGGCTAAGAGAATAGAGTTTGTAGACTTAAGAAGAGAATAGAGACTAAAGTGGGTGTCAAGACAATAGAATATAAGATTTAATGAAGTCATTTTGTCTCTCAGTTTCAAAATGATCAATGCGGATAATTGTGTTTACCTAAGAAAGAAAAAAGGAAAGTTTGTCATATTATCATTATATGTTGATGATATGCTAATAGTTAGAAGTGACATAAAGTGTGTGATAGAAGTCAAATTGTATCTTTCATCACAATTTGACATAATAGATATGGGAGAAGCAGAGTAAATCTTAGGAATGAAGATCATTAGAGATCAATCAAAAAGGCTTTTGGATTTGCCTCAAGAAGCTTATATCACGAAAATGCTACAACACTTCAATATGTCAGATTGCAACATTAAACAGATACCTATAGCGAGAGGTACTATTTTGAGCAAAAGTATATATCCCAAGACTCCTGAAGAAATAGCTGAAATGAAGAAAAAATTATATTCCAGTGCTATTGGTAGTTTAATATACACTATGTTGTGTACTCGTCCTGATATTAGCTATGCTGTTGGCTCAATTAGTCATTTTCAATCAAACCTAGAATTGAGACACTGGAAAGTAGTGAAGAGGATATTCAGATATCTTAAAAGGATAGCAGCTTGAGTGGCTACACAGATACAGATTGGGTGGGGGACCTTGATGACAGAAAATCCACATCTGGCTATACCTTCTTGCTAAATGGTGGTGCCATCTCATGGAACGACAAGAAGTAGGCATGTGTAGCTCTGAGGACAATGGAAGCTGAGTATGTGGCTTATACAACAGCTGTGCAAGAGGCTGTTTGGTTAAGAAAGTTCTTAAAACATCTGAAGCTTACGGAGGATAGTGGGACTCCTATTACAGTGTACTGTGACAGTCAAGCTGCTACAATTTTTTCAAAGATTCCAAATATCACAGCAAAAGTAAACATATAGAAATTAAGTATAATTTTGTAAGGGATATTGTTGACAAGCTAGAAAAGATAGTTCTTGAGTACATCTCTACACGTTATATGCTTGCCATCCTTTTATTAAGCCATTGACTAAAGAGTCATTTCAAGGACACGTGAAGTCTTTATGACTTTAAAGAATATAACTTATTATAAAGACATTTTGATAAATGAAAAATGTCATGATCTATTCAGTGTATATGTCTTTGTTACATTTTAAAAAAAGGTCTCAATAAGCATGTTGGCAAATTGAGATTGATTCACTCATATGGGCAATCATCTTTATTTGTTAAGTATAAATAGAGATAAGACTGTTACTTATGGAACAACTTATATAACTATGAAAAGAGATATACCCATAAGTTAAGGGTGCCTTGATAATTGTGTCAAGATGAGATCATTTATGTAATGATTAGAGTAAATGCACCCACCATTTACTGAATTTGCTTAAAGCTAGATTGGAATTCATATGTTGAATTCAGGATTAGACATTAGGTATGTCTAGATCGAAATATATACGATGTTAAATTTTGATAAAAACATGCACTCTTTTTTAGTAAAGAGAATAACATCGTAACATGTGATTCATACCACATGTGCTATGACGATAAGAAGGGTAGTAGGAGAATGGATCCCTACTTCTCTACTATGTGAGACCCTTGAAATTATAAGTTAATCTCAATCTTACCCTAAGTGACTATTTAGCTATTCACTTGAAGTTTTGATCAATGTCGACTACTTTAGCATATTTCGTATTGGCTATGGATGATTCGGTCTATGGAGCATAACTAGAAAATCAACTGATTAGAATGAATATATTTTAGCTAAAAAGGAATATTAAGATTGATTTATGTCTATGACATTTATTCATTGGTACCAGTTATATTTTTATTCAGTACATAAAATGTAATTATGAATAATTATGTCAATTAGAGATGTGAACATGCTCTTGACATCATAATTATTATGTGGAATTAGAGATGTTCATATTGATGTAAATAATTTAATCTTGTAGAAAATATATTCTAAATGCATGATAGACGAATTAATTAAATGCGGTAAAAACTTACAGCGATCTCCCGCAGATCCGCAATCGGCAATGACGAAGCTCGCTATCGGAAGAGCGATCACAGGATCGGAAAGCCCTCCGCAATTCCACAAACCAAATCCCGCCGCTTTGGATGTTCTCCTCTTACTCTCGTCGCACGCTCGCGATTTTACACACCCGAGACCTTGGACGTACCCCCTTTATATAGGGAAATCCACTAGGGGTATAATGGACCTTTCCATTATGTGTAGTGGGGAACATGGGCCACGTTCCCCACTATCCCCATTTCCAACAAATCTAGGGTAAAAGTAAGTTATTGATGTCTTTGATTTGTTCTATAAAGCAGCTATGTAAGGTGTAATAATTTTCTTAACAATTATTGCTCAGTGTGCTTGCTGTCGCACAAACCATTTACCCTAAAATATGGATAGAATGCTCTTGTTTGGTCTTTGTGACTGATTGTTTTATTCTAGTCTTCGTGACTTGATCATCATATAGTCTATGTGACTTATTTGTTCTTTGTGACTAATTAATATTTTGCTCTAACTTTTGTGACATGATCATCTTGTAGTTTATGTGACTGACATGATCTATATGACCAGATAACTTTTATGCATTGACTTGGATGAGTGGGAGATTTTGGAGATTGCTACGTTGTAAAAGATACCTCAAGTAAATCACATACCTCAAGTAAAAAGATGGGGATAACGAGCTCGGATAGTATCCTCGAGCTCCCAAGTAGCCTCCTCATCTGAATGATGCTGTCATCCGACTTTATCCAGCCGGATAGTCTTGTTCCGCAACTGACGCTCTTTCCGGTCCAAAATTCGTACCGGAATCTCCTCATAGGTAATGTCAGGCTGAACTGAAACTGGAATATCTGCCAGCACATGTGTCGGGTCAGATATGTATCTTCTCAGCATAGATACGAGGAATACATCGTGCACGCCTGACAGGGACGGTGGTAGTGCTAACCGGTAAGCTACCGCTCCGATCCTCTCTAAGATCTCGAAAGGGCCAATGTACCGCGGAGCTAGCTTACCTCTGAGGTCAAATCTCTTCACCCCTTTCATGGGTGAAACTCGCAGAAATACATGGTCGCCAACAGAGAACTCTAGTGGTCTGCGCCTCCGATCAGCATAACTATTCTGGCGATCCTGCGCCTCAGACATCCTCCGTCTGATAGTACGGACCAACTCTGCATCCTGCTAAACTCTATGAGGTCCCAACAACTGGGCCTCTCCAACCTCATCCCAGAGGACGGGTGTCCGACAAGGTCTACCATACAACGCCTCAAACGGTGCCATCTGGATAGCCGAATGAAAGCTGTTGTTGTAGGCAAACTCTACTAACGGCAGATGGTCCTCCCAACTGCCTCCGAAATCCATAACACATGACCTCAGCAGGTCCTCTAAAGTCTGAATAGTCCGCTCTGATTGTCCATCTGTCTGCGGATGGAAAGCTGTACTAAATTAGAGCTGCGTGCCCAAGGCCTGCTGCAGACTCTGTCAAAAACGGGACGTAAACCGTGGATCTCTATCCGAAATGATACTCAACGGAACACCATATAATCTGATGATCTCTCGGCAATACAGATCTGCCAATCGGTCCAGCGAATCAGTCCTCCGGATCGCTAAGAAGTGCGCGGATTTGGTTAATCGATCAATGATTACCCAAATCGCGTCATGGCCTCGTCGTGTCCTTGGCAACCCTACCACAAAGTCCATGGTAATATGTTCTCATTTCCACTCAGAAATATGAATCTGCTGAAGTAAGCCGGCAGATCTCTGGTGCTCGGCCTTCACTTGCTAACAGGCAAGACATCTAGCTACAAAATCCGCAATGTCTTCCTTCATGTCGCCCTTCCTATCGTTCCACCAATAGAAACACCTCAAATCTTGGTGCATATGGGTACCGCCTAGGTGGACAGCAAATCGAGAGCGATGAGCTTCCTGAAGTAGCTCCTGTAAGACCGGATAAGACTGAGGTACGCATAATCTGTCTCGGAAGTATATAATACCCTCCTCGTCTCGTGTGAACTCGATCTGCTACCCGGAAGCTATCTGGCTGCAAATAAACTGCAAATACTGATCAGCAACCTAAGGCTCTCGGATCCTCGTCCTGATTAACGACTGAGCAACCATGGTAATCAGAGTACCCTGCTCTGTCTATCCTTATCCCTCAAGGCACAACTCGGAGAAACTTTGAATCAAGTCTGTGACCACAACTCGATGGCAAGCCAAAGTCCCTCTGGATTTCCTGCTGAGTGCATCAGCAACATTAGCTCTCTCCGGGTGATAGCTAATGGTACAATCAAAATCTTTCAGGAACTTCATCCATCACCTCCGTCGGAGATTAAGTTCCTTCCAAGTAAACAGATATTTGAGACTCTTATGATCAGTGAGAATCTCAAATGTAACGCCATATAAATAATATCGCCAAATCTTCATGGCAAAAATAATGACGACTTGCTCCAGATCATGTACAGGGTAGTTCTTCTCATGTTCCTTCAATCGACGAAAAGCATATAAGACTACCATATCGTGCTGCATCAGAACAGCGCTCAACCCTGAATAGATGCGTCGGTGTAGAGGACATATCCGTCCTCTCCAGAAGGTAAAACAAAAATCGGAGCCGACACTAGCCTCCGCTTCAGCTCCTAGAAGCTGGTCTTGTCATCCTTAGTCCAAGTGAACTTCACACCTTTCCAGGTCAGGCGTGTCAGTGACATAGCTATCCGAGAGAAACCCTCAACGTATCTCCGGAAATATCGAGCCAAACAAAGGAAGTTGCGAGCCTCTTCTATAGACTCCGCCTACTTCCAACGGTAACAACCTCGATCTCCTGTGGAACCATGGTATACTCCTACTGGTGACCTGTCTCAAACATCTCACAGAAGACAACCAAAATACACACTACTGATCTTCACATCTAGACATTTCCATCGAAACATCTCTAGAACTATGCAAAGATGATGTGCGTGACTCACCGTGGATCCAAAATAAATCACAACATCGTCAACAAAGACAATGTAAACCGATCCAAACATCCTGGGAATACCAAAATCATCCAGTCTCTGAAAACATCTAAGGTTCTGCAAGCCTTAATGATAAAACCAAGATACATAATGTCTGTATCACAAACCTTCTTAACCATAACATCCCTGACAATAAATCTGTAATATAATCATCAACGATATAAATCCTCTAAGCATAGATCCTCCAGTGTGAGAGCAACGCTCCATCACAGAAAATACCATATATGTGGGAGCAACGCTCTACCACAATAAATCCTCAATATGTAGGAGTAACACTCCACTACAAATAATCTATAACATGTATCTGCAATAGATATAGGAGCAATGCTCCGCTACAAGAAATCCGAAATATGTATATGTGGGAACTCCGCTCCACCACAAACGATCCATAAGTGTCCAAGGCACCTAACTATCCAATTAGAGGCTGCACGAGATCACTCAACCACATATCACTGTAGGCAGCCAAAGGTATAAACAACTTAGTAAACAAATCAAATCCATAGTCAACTCTATCATCATCCTAGTGGGTTGGTCACCCACTAATAGGAGAATTAGTTGACAGGGTTATACAACCAATAACATAATGTAGACACTCAGCATTCTACATTCAACATAGGTAGAATCATCATGATGCTACCCACCATACACCTGGTACACATGCACACACAACATATGTATGATCGACATAATCCTCCAATTTGTACACACCAAACACACTCATAGCACAGGTATAAATCAGTGTGATACCTCCAACAATACCTGTCAAACCCGTGTGCATATATCAACATAGATATAATCAACAATACACCTCAACAACACTCACATGACATATATACATCTATGCCAAGAGTATAATCAACGTAATACTTCCAACAAATCATAATCGACACGTGTATACTCTCAAAACAATCATATAATAAACGAGATACCTCAAAAATTACACCCAACATATCTGCACACATCACAACTCAGATTCGATCGATAAGATACATCCAATAAAACACTCAAAAATATGTGCACATTCCACAACATAGTTTTTAATTGACAAATACCTCCAATAAACAATCAGACATGTATGTCTAACCACTCGGGTATAATCTACTAGAAATCCACAATAATCATATGTATAAAGGTATACAACCCAAAAGATAAAGTCAGAATTCAAGAACATCAAGACACTCTCATTTTTTTTTTTCCTCAAAAATATTAGATGAATCAGTCTCTATTCCCCATGAGAGCAAGTTGACATTCAAAAACATCAAATCATTATTTATCCACATAGTCCAATATCAAAGGATGCAAATATCAATTTTATCATCCTGTTAACTAACCACAACTAACCAGATTTATTAAAAATCTCATAGGCACACTCTAAACCATAAACTCTCTAGCACCCAATTTATAATCTGATCACGAATTCTAATCATCAAACCTGTGAATATCATACATGACACCCACTATGTCACCATCAACGACAACCCAAATAATAGATCATCAAAATAGTTATCCACTAATAGATCATCAAAACAAATATCCAGTAATAGATCATCAGACAACCACATAACATTTACCCTCACAAACCATTAGAAATCAACATATCACAATATATGATCTCCCAATATCCCTCAACCTCAAATCATTCTCAACAATAATCAAACATGATAACTCTCCAATGACCAATTTTCATCGTATCGGATACCTTAATATCCAAAAGATACGAGTATAAAAACTCTACTGGCTAAGTCCATAGGAATATGTAGGTATCATCCATTAGCCAGCTAACAATAGCAGAGGCTGGTATGTCCTCCATCTCCTAACCAACTAGTAGTAACAAAAGCTAAAACTACTGGTGGTAAGATATATAAAATCACCAGAGACTATAATCCTTGATCCCTATTAGAGTCGAGCAAAATCAGTGACTAACCCATCACATGTAATATGGGCTACAGCAATCAGACAGGTACTAAAGATAAAGTGCTAATACATGTCATAACTATCATAAAATAAACATCATACCTATATGTCGTCTGGAGATGTTCCGTCGCTGTCAAGTCCCCAACTTTTGACCTCAAAATTCCGAACGAGAATATCGCCGGAAATCCAAATAAATCCGAAACGGAAATCCGTAACATAACCATATCGAAAATCCGAAAATGCCCAGTTTGACTCGCAAACCTGGCTAACCAAATACCCAGAATACCAACAACAGGTATCCGATAAATCTCCAGAACACCCAAAAGCAGGTATCATAACCCGCTCTAATACCAAATAAATTGGTATCAGATAAATCCCAAAAATCCATAATACAAAAATCCAACAAGTATCGCCAAACCTGGCGCTCTGATACCAAGTAAATAAATTGGTATCAGGTTATCCCAAACATCCAAAATATGAAAACAAAAGATCGTATAACTATGCTCTGATACCACTAAATTGTCACGCCCCCAGAAGAGTCCCTGTCCGAGAAAATTTCGGCAGCATCTCCCCTGTACGGCGGACAATCAAAATTTTCTACAAGCACTAAATACTCAGCCACAGGCGGCTGGAATAATAACAGTAAATAAAATCAATCACCACGCAGTTTATATATGTATTCAGCCTCTGGCTGTCACAACCACGCAGTTAATAAAATAAACAACATAGTAATACTCTGACTCGAAATCAACCCTACTCAACTACACTCGTAAAGCCCAAATCCGATTTTTCTTACCTCTTCTGCCGTCCAGGCAGGCATGTAGTAGAGTAAATCCAAATCATACTAAAAGTCCATCCAACGGAAAGATTCCATACAATATCCATATGTAAGTCCAAAACAAAACTAGAATAAAGTCTGATAGCGAAAAGCTAAAATGAAACAACTCAAAAACCAGCAGCGGAGTAGCACTACGTGCAGTGGGGACTAGCGACTGGAACTCCCTCCTGACAGCATCAACCTGAAAATAACAACAATGGAGGCGGGGTGAGTCCAACACTCAGCAGGTACAGTTGATATGCAAAGTAAAGAAACAACACCTAGCACTAATCATGCGTACAGTCTCCTGATAAGAAAGATAAGAATGCATCTGAAATAAACAGGAGAATACTGTACTAACCAGGTCCTGAGTATAAGGTCAAATAGTCCGAGGGATAAGGAAATCCTGTATGCATGTCAAACATAGGTATCCAAACAATATGCAGCATATAAATGCAGCAAACACAAACACAAGCAATAAATGCATCATGCATATGATGCCAATGATGCGTCCTGGTCACCCCTGACGCCAGTCGATCATCTCATACAAAAGTGAGGCCGAGTGGGTAGGACTGTGACAACCGTGCACTCTGTCGTCACTACTCCTGATGAGTGACCGAGTGGACGGGATGCTGTCGGAGTACACCTATCCTCCTACCCTATACCATAGATGGGGGAGCGCAATGCTCTCAACTCCCAGTACTCACAGACGGGGAGGAATCCCTGCCGGATAACACGTTGTGTCACACTACCCATGAGCGGACCAACGGTGCCTAACAGAGTCCCTGCTGCAACACACTCAGCCTGAATCGACCACTAACCCATGAGTGGTGGTGTGTGCAGATCCATGTAACTGGCGATGTGCTCAACAATAATGGAGCGGACTATCGCACAGCATGCAATCATGCAAATGATGCATGGCAATAACCATATAAACATCCTGACCTAATCCATATATATAGAAAAGTGCACCCTAGGTCAACGAATCATATCGAATCAAAGGTACACAGAAGGTATAAAAACCTAGGTCCTGAACATGGTCAAGCATGGCATATCACTACCCCTATAAGCATGTATAACCAGGTAAAATATACCTGAGATGCAAAACCAATCAATCAATCAAGCATGTAAGATTTGGGTAGTGATTAACCGAAACAGATAAGAAACACAATTAATGCAACATGTTAATTTAATTACTAAGCATATCAAATGACATAAGTCAAAAGTACCCGCCTCCGAAAATAGAAAGGTCCAATCTGACTCCGAGATACTCGTCTCGCGTCAAGGTCCTGTAATATTAAACATACATTTTTATTTAGCTACAAATTAAACGAATAGCTAAATAAAAATCCTTAAGAATAATTTAGGGAAAAACCCTAAACCATAATCTCGACCTTCCTAAATTAAATCCAACAATTAACTAGGATTAATTTTTCTTTAACCCTAATCATAACATTAGATTAAAACTCTAAAGCTAATCCAATCTACCTATTCCCAACATAAACACAATCAATCTACACGAAACTCAAAACCCTAAACCTTACCTCAATATCCCTGTCGTGGTCACTGATCTACTGCCAAAAGGAGTGGCTGCTAGACCAAAGAGCAGTCCACAATACCCCAAATTTCCAGATCCACCAAACAGCACACCCTACTGAAAACATCGGATCGAAAGGTATCAAAAGGTCAGATCAAGCAGTGATGATTACAAACCAAACATTACCTAATTTCTACAAACCTATACAGAAAATGCAAACTACATTTCCTACCAAATCTGTTCTCAGCCGCAGCTTACCTCAACTCAGTGTCGACAGCTTCCTCCTTGCTGGAGAACCCACAGAACCTCTCTGACCGTGGCAGTTAGGGCACTAAGGGCTGCGGTCAGGTACGTAGGATGCTGGCGGTGGGTTTCAGGATAGTGCACAGAGGAGAGGAAGAACTAGGCTCGGCGTGGTGGACACACTGTGCCAGTCGGCTGTGGGTGGCAATCGGCGGCGCAAGATCACAAGGGAGGTCGGCGGTGACTTCTTCCTGAATGCCGAGGCGACGACGGCTGCTCAAAGACTAGGGCTCAGTGTCGCGAAAATCAGAAGGAGGGTCGACAGTCGGCGTCGGCTCACAAGGACGAGCGGCGCGTCTTGATCCCAGCGGCGGAGAGGGCTCGGTTGATGGCGCTAGGGCAAAGGCGACAACGCGCTGGGTCAGATCTGGTGGTCGGTACAGAGGAGGTGGCCGGCGACGCTCGAGCAGTTAGGGCAGGGGGAGACGGCGTCGGGCAAGCGGTTTCGGCAGAGGAAAGCACACGGAAGAGGGGAAAACGAAGGAAAAAGAAGAAACAAAATCAAAAGAAATAGAAAATTTAAAAAGAAGATTAAACATTTCCTCCTTTAAAGGGGTAGCCAAAACAGGCTTTTCCGGACCCCGTTTTTATCTCCGTTAACTCGCCCGTACGAGTTCCGAAAAATTCCCGAAAAATTTCTAAAAATTCCGGAAAATTCCTTCCTTAATATTCACCTATTTTCTGGTATTTTACATAATAGCCTTACCAAATGGTTTCCTAGTTGCTTTTCCAGCAAGACAATGCTCACATATAGACAATTGAATCTTAGCTCGAGTACCCAATAGACCCTCTTTAGCTAATCGATTCATACGTTCTTGTCCTATGTGTCCTAATCTAGCATGCCAAACCTCATCAGTTATATCTGCATCACTAGTTAAAGCAATGTTTGAAAAACAACCATCAATAGCATAATTGACATCTGGTTCTACATCAAGAACCATAAAACCATTTGTTAAAAAACCATATCCGATTGACACTGAGTCAATCTTAAGTTCAACAGACCGACTGTAAAAATTAATACAATACCCTAAATCAAGAAGACACGTAACGGAAACAAGATTCCGTCGAATTTCAGGAGCATACAGGACATCATGTAGAAATAAAACTCTACCACCACGTAGGTTGAGTTTGCAAGTGTCGACTCCTTTGACTTCAACTCTTGCATTATTTCCCACATAGATCCACTTGTTGCCAGCTGGTACCCGACGGTACTCAACAAATGTAACTCGTTCCCGAGCTACATGGTTGGTTGCTCCCGAATCTATAATCCACAAAGGATAAGAATCAGCTAACAACACTGAACTAGCAACAAAATGCTCTTGAAAAGAAGACACACTTGGATTTACCTTTTTCGGTTCATTGCACTCCCGAGCAAAATGACCCTTTTTGCCACAATTAAAATAAGTCAACTTGTTTTTAGGTTTCTTTCCAGTCTTCTAGACTATCTTCTTGATTGGGCCTTGTCCCACAACAGCAGCTTCCCTCTTCTTTCCCTTCCCTTTCTTGAACCATTTCTTTTTCTTGGATCCATATGATCCTGCAGAACCTACAGCCACATAGGCTTGTCCAGAAATCCTTGCAGATTCAACTCTCTCCGCCTCCAATTCTACATGGCGTGAGACATCAGTGAAAGTCTTGATACTCTCACTGTGAGTTAAGGTTTGCTTCATGGTCTCCCAAGAATCTGGAAGTGAACGAATAACTGCTTGAACCTGTTGTTCATCAGTCAACTCATGATCAGCAGTTCTAAGCTCCCGAATCATGTTCGACATCTCCCTGAGGTGTTGAACCATTGATATATTCGGACGCTTTTTGTAGCTGTCAAATTTAATTGTCAGCTATCGAAGCTTGCTCAGACTCACTCCACTGTATTTTTCTTTAAGGGCAACCCAGACTTCATGAGCCGTAAGATATGACTCATATTCGAAAACTAGGTCGTCTACCATTGAACTAATCAATATACCCTTTGCAGTGGAGTCCTTTTTCTTCCATGCCTTATAGGCATCAAGATCTCGTCTGTGTTGTGCAGTGGGACCATCTACAGGTATTTCCATAACCTGATTTACAGCCTCTAGAACTTCTTGTTCCTCAAGTACATATTGTATCTTGAGGTGCCAGATCTTGTAGTTATCCCCATTAAGTTTCTCACCTTTGTTGAGTTCAGCTATTATGTTTTTGGTTGCCATAATCTATCATAAATAAACAAATTATTTAGTATTCAGTGTATATCATATGTATGTAATTTATGATTGACTTAATATTACTTTGAGTTGGTTTACAAAATCAAGTGACAACTATGTTTTCACTCATCATCCGTATGACCAATCAAATTAATATTAATCAATTCTATTACATACATCCCAACAAATGAACTAATCATTTATAATATCATGAATTCATTAATTAAATGAACTAATCATTTAATATATCATATTTTTTTTAATTAAATGAACTAATTATTTAATACATCATGAACTAATCATGCATCATGTCAAGCAAACAGCATAACTAAATGAACATATCATTAATATAAAATTATGCTGCAAATTGTTAACATATAACTAACTGACATGAATGAAATGGACTAACTATTGTTCATACAAAACGACAATAAAAATAACAGAACTCTAATAAACTAGATAGGCAACTACCACTCCCACTAGGACAGACACTAGTGCAGTGGCTAATATAATCCCTCTCAGCCTGGACTCATTTGGGGTAATCCCAGGCAAGACAGCTTCAAGAGTTTCAATTGGATCCCACACACACTCTCCCAGATCCTCTTCAGATTCATCTAGATCTTCAGGCTCTTCTGAATGCTCTTCAGATTCTTCTGGATCCTCCTCTGGAGGATCTTTAGGATCTTCTGAATCCTCTTCAGATTCATCTGGATCCTCCTCTGGGTCTTCAGGACCCCAATAGAGATGAAGCAACTGTCTGCACATCTCTGAATACGAGATATGTCCATCATAATCATCCCAAAGTTGGAATGCTATCTGCCTAAGGTTTTCTGGCAGTGAATAGACAAGAGCAAATCTTCTGTGTGTATCTTCGACTGGAAATTCTTCTCGCTCGAGTTTCCAGAACAACCGATCGAGCCGACCAATAAGCCATCCGAGTCCTAGAACAGGGTCGAAATCAAGCTCCTTAATCTCCTCCCAAAGCTCATGTTGTCGTAAATCATGACTAGCCATCTGAAAAATTGAAAATAAATAAGTCAGTACAAAACCGACTAACCAGTACAAAACCGGCTTATTTCAATTTATACAGGCATAATACCAACATAATAAATCAAGAAAAATAAATCTTCTCGATTTTCAGGAGTTTAAGTCAACAATTAGAACTAATCTAATTGGCCAGACCCATCGGATTAGGGATCCAGATCCTAAACTTGGTCCATTGTCCTTAATTAGAACTAATCTAATTGGACAAGGATTTTGTGCCTATGTTCTGTTACTTTTTCTCTAAGTCCATTTCTACCAATTTCAGACTTATTGATCAAACTCAGATCCGTTTGATCAAACCAATGTCCATTGGTTTAAGTCTGACCAATTAGAACAAATCTAATTGTTTTGATCAAATCTGACCCATTAGAACAAATCTGGTCATTTGATCATATTTGGTCCAAGTCCAATTAATTAACCCAAATTGATTTTGGGTTTGGATCAAATTGGTTCAGTTAAACCAACTAATGATTTAAACCTGAACTGGATCTAAATGGACCAAAATTACTCTAGACCATTTATTATAAATGGAAATTAATTGAAACTAATATTCAATTAATTATTGCATGCATCAAAATTAAAAATACTGTTATGATAGACATACATTAACATATACAGTATGCATGCAAATATTTTTTTTTTAAACACGTAAGTTAAAAAAAACTGCATGAGGGAAAGAAATGTATGCATGTTATTTGTTCTGTTTGAAATCAAACAATTTCGTTTTCGTTTTTTTTTTAAATAGAACTTATCTAAAAAAAAACGAACATCGTGCCTATGTTTTCTCTGCCGCACCCACGTCGTGCACATTGTGCACATTGCGCACGCCACATGCCGCATGCCGCACACTACGCAACCACGACGGACTCAGTTGCAACTGCGACAGACTCGGTCGCTGCACCCAGCCTCATAGCGACGAACACTGCAGAAACTGCAAGAGGCCGAGGCCACCTCGAGCACTCTGCCGGCTAACCAAGATGCCATCATAGGCCTCAGAATGTTTTTACCGGCATATTCTTGCGGCCCGAGCCCTGCTCCGATGGAAATCGCTACACTATCACGATTTTTCAAACTTGGTACAGTGCGCTCAGCGAAGTTAACGCTGACGGTGTTTGTTACCAGCGACCTTGTCGCCGGTAAGCGACGTTGTATGCTACGACACATTAGTCGTGCAAAAACAGTGAAGCAAAATGGCAAAGCGAGAAAACATCCAAACAATGATTTTATAATTCGTCTTATGCATTTAGAAACAACTACGCGCTCTGATACCAATGTAGAAAATATATTCTAAATGCATGATAGACGAATTAATTAAATGCGGTAAAAACTTACAGCGATCTCCCGCAGATCCGCAATCGGCAATGACGAAGCTCGCTATCGGAAGAGCGATCACAGGATCGGAAAGCCCTCCGCAATTCCACAAACCAAATCCCGCCGCTTTGGATATTCTCTTCTTACTCTCGTCGCACGCTCGCGATTTTACACACCCGAGACCTTGGACGTACCCCCTTTATATAGGGAAATCCACTAGGGGTATAATGGACCTTTCCATTATGTGTAGTGGGGAACATGGGCCACGTTCCCCACTATCCCCATTTCCAACAAATCTAGGGTAAAAGTAAGTTATTGATGTCTTTGATTTGTTCTATAAAGCAGCTATGTAAGGTGTAATAATTTTCTTAACAATTATTGCTCAGTGTGCTTGCTGTCGCACAAACCATTTACCCTAAAATATGGATAGAATGCTCTTGTTTGGTCTTTGTGACTGATTGTTTTATTCTAGTCTTCGTGACTTGATCATCATATAGTCTATGTGACTTATTTGTTCTTTGTGACTAATTAATATTTTGCTCTAACTTTTGTGACATGATCATCTTGTAGTTTATGTGACTGACATGATCTATATGACCAGATAACTTTTATGCATTGACTTGGATGAGTGGGAGATTTTGGAGATTGCTACGTTGTAAAAGATTTACAACGTTACGTTGAGGAGATGATTGCTTCATCTCCCTCAACGTATATTGCAATTAAGAGCAATCAAAGCATCGGTTACAAACTGATGCTTTCGTCTTATAAATTTATGCGTCTAAGAGCAATCAAGGGAGTGCATTGAAGAGATGATGGTGGGCAAAGGAGCGATATCGGTGAAGAACATTTGGGCAGCAGAGGGTTTCAGTTCGTGAACTTTGCGGAGAGCTTTTTGATATCAATTCTTGATTGCTCTTCTGACATCAAGCGATGACCAAGTTTGTCTTGAGAGATCATTGTGAGTTGTTTACAGTTTTATTTTTGTGTTTCATGATGTTAAAATCGATACAATTGACCGGTAACGATGTGTAGTAAACTAGACTTGACTTGCAGTGAAGATTAAATTGATAGAGTCATTGATCTAATATTAATTGTAATCAACAACTAGAGCAATCGACTGATGACCTTTTAGTAATGATGTTGACCAATAATTATAAAATGGTAATTAAACTTGATGGAGATGAAAGCTATATAAAAAAGCACTTTGGTGGTGTGAGAAGACTACTGAACCTTCATTTAATTATTATCCAAGTCTCCCTGTGCTCATCACTTATAATTCTTTCTTCATTATACTTTAAATTTTCTCATTGTAAGAAAGTTTCTCCCCTTTGATTGCTGAAGGAAATCTAGAGGTGATTTTGAGGAATGAATCATCTTACGAATAAGGGTGTAGAGTAGGAGTCCTTGAGAAGATTGTCGAACTACTAAAGAATCAATGTCCAAGAACTCTTGATCTCGATGGCAAGGTTATACAATCATATGAAGCGAAATATAAAGAAGAATTGCACACTTACAAGCATAAGGTTACACGGACAACCAAGGCTCTAATAGATGATTTACCAATACTATTTCAACAAGTTTCAAACCTCCAACCAAACCTCCTTTTATAGGCTTCAAATCTTTTGTTATAAGTTTTGTCCACCACCTAACATTTAATTGGCCTATCACCATCAGTCGATTGCTCCTAGTGACTTGATCTTTTGTCTCTTAGAACAAATCCTAACTTCTTTTCACATGGCCATCTGTCGATTGGAAACCTTCCAACAATTGAGTGCCCCCATCAGTGGACTACCTAGTCGACTCAACTATGAATAAACCATTTTATTTGTTGGCTCCTTGTGTTGGTGCATTTGACGAAGGGTTGATTCGAATAACAATTGATATTTGAAAGATAGAAGTCTAGTCATGAGTAGGTGACTAACAAGGGAAAGCCCTAACCGAAGGTTAGGTAGGTGAGAAGTCTACTGAGTTACTAGTCTTAATTGGAGGTTAAGTAAGGGAAAGTCCTAGTTGAGGCTAGGTAAAAAAAGCCTTGGTCGAGTGGATTCGGCAAAAGTCTTGGCATATTGAGGACATCAGACAAAAAGTCTAGATAGGTCGAGGACACTAGGCGAGAAGTCTAGATAAGTCGAAGACCGTAGGTTTAGTAGAAAATCCCGAGGGTCAAGATCAAGTTGAGAAAAAGTCCAAGTAGGTTTGGAGGACTGAAGGCTTGGTAAGGTAAAATCCTAAGGAGTATACCTTAGGTGGTAAAGTCTTGGAGGAGTTCACTCCGAGCAAAAGGTAAGCTTAGTAGGTCAGGTAGACTTACAACTTTAAGACTTATGTTGCTTGTTTGTTGTCGTATGCTTGTCTTACAGGAACTTGGAGCTAAAAGTAAGATTGGGAAGCAAACATACTTAAAACAAGCAACTAAGTGGCCTAGATAGACTCCAGGCGCTTGGATCTGTTCCAGGTGCCTAAAAGATCAGGAACCTAGATTTGTTCTAGGCGCTTGAAAGTCTAGGCATCTGGACGGTCCAAGAGCCCCTATTGGTTCCAGGAGCTTGGTGTAATTAGTATCGATGGTCAAACTCAGATTTTGATGAATGACAAATGGATTAAAGTTAACTGTTGTGTTTTCTAACCTATTTACTAAGTGTGTAGGACTGAAAGATTTGATGGGATTTGACACCATGTTGAAGTCCAGTTAGGTTGATAACTGTCATGAAAAGACTATATAGGTTGATATTTGGTAGGAAGTCTAGTTGTGTCTACGGGACTCGACAACTGGTTGAAGTCCAGATGAGACATCTAGTATGAAGTCTGGAGGGTCAAGATTAAGTAAGTTTGCAATGGTAAGTAAGATAAGTACTGGAAGAGAGTAATTAAGTGAGGATGAGTTACAGTGGGACTGTATGCATTGTTGGTCTAGCTTAGATCCATTTTAAAATAATGTTATCTTATTTTTATTATGCTAACTCTGTTTTGCAGGGTACATTTGTCATTTGGACTAATGAGATTTTACAGGTGCTAAGTGCAAAAATTAGCCTGGGATAAATAGTGTCTAAGTCACATTAGAGTTGCTGGGAGGCACCTCGAAGCTGAATGAAGACACCCTAGATAGGGCAGAGGCACCCTAGCATTGATAAAGTTTGAGAATAGAGTTTCCCTATGGGAAGGCATCCTGGAGTGCATTGGAGGAGCCTCGGAGCACTTTGGAGGTGCCTAAGAGAGAATTGGAGGCGCCCTCGCACGGATAGAAACTGACAACTTCGGATCGGATAAGTGCTATTAGAGGCGCCTCGGGCTGTCGGAGGCGCCTCCAACACTGTTTATAAGGAGGTCAGCGACATCACTCAAAGCATCAATCTTCTACACAATTCCTTGACTTTCTGTTGCTACGTTCTCGTACCATTATTGTTCTACTACTCATGTACGTCCGAATGCTGTCAGCAGACCAACACCAACACCTGAGCTTCCACACTTCAACATCGCTATGTTCGGTAACGTTTATTTTAAAGAGTCATTTACTTTATTGCTAAGAAAAGTGTAGGGGTGTTACACTTTTCTATTTCTGTATTTGTACTCAATTACTCTACCGGGAGTTAACCAATAGAGGATATTAGTAGATTACCCGTCGATAAGTCCAAAAGATCTATGTCTTGGAGTAGGAGGAACTAAATAAATGGATAGTGTTTTATTTTTTTTCATACTTAGCTTTATTTTCCGTTGTGCACTAACTTTCTTTTAAGTTTCGAAAAAGATAAAGTTTTTTAAAATTACGTGGTTCACCCCCTCTCACATACATCGATCCTACACCTGAATGGTCCAGATTTAGCCCAAGATGATCAACTCATGATATGGCACAATATCCAGGCGCCTGAAAAGGTTCCAAGGGCCCAAACCAAGATGTGAACGAAGTTAGATAACGTTGCACTTGTTTCAGATATGGATAGACTCAACTGGGGGTGTTTGGAAGAATTCTAGGTGTTCGGAATGATTCTTTATAAGTGACTTTGATTAGAGCTTCAGCATCATCTATTCTACTACTAATCATATTCCGTATGCTCAAAAGGAAAGCTACGAAGCAAAGCTCTACGACCAAGGAAGCTCTAGGAATGGTACATCGCTCTCAGGACTTTCGGATCAGCTCGACAAAGTGTTTGTTTGTACCTTTTATTATTATAAGCTGTACTTATTTTATCATACTTGTGCTTGTGCTAGATAAACTATAAGATGGGGTTCTCCATCTCCTGAAAGCTTCTAGAAAATAAACCACTAGTGGACTCATGTTTGAGTGCGTACCTTAGACGTACTAACCCTGGGGTTGAGAACCAAGCAAATTCCATGAGTATTTTTTTTTTTCCTTTAAGTCTTTTCTTATATTTTGCTATGACTAACACTTTTATAGAAAGAACAAATGAAAGAAAATGAATGGGTCAAGATTCACCCTCCTCTCTCAATAGCACCGATCTTAGACCTTGGACCTAGTCGACTAGTCCACCAACCGTCTAAATTACATATTTCAGTCGACTACTAAACCCCAAATCTATTTGGAGTATTGGGTTTCTTAGTCATCAATTGATTGATTTTCAAGACTAATCGACTTTTAAACTTTGACTTCAACTTCCTAAGTATGAGTCCACATAAGTTGAGTTATATTCTCATCCACCATGGGCACAAGTTACTCAACTCTCAAAGCTTAATAGAGACTTGTAGCTTGACTTCACCTTAATGATATCTTCCTTTAGGCCCTACTTCTTTTAGATGCATTCAAGCCCATTGCTCCTCCTCGTTCATGCATTTTTCTTTTGAAGTTCGCTTGCTTCTACTGTAGTCCTTGCAACCTTAATGCTCTTCATACTACATCCCTTTAATGCCCCATACTATCCTTCTATAATCTTAACAGACATCTTGAGCCATTAAGTTTCCAACCTGGCCCTACTAGGAGGTTAATGATCGAAAGTTATTCTATGTGTGTTCTTGTAGTGCCTGCACATTCAAACACATATAACAAATCATAGGACAATGCTTAACTTAAACTCTTTATCCAAACATCAAACCTCAAAGTCACACTGAATCACTTGGGAGCATATTGCACTAACAATATTTATTTTTCAATATTTAACAATACATTTAAGTTAGGAAAACCATAAAAACAAAATGCTCATACACATACATTAAATGCATTGCCATGCACCGATACCTACATCTAGGATCCTACTTTGGTTAATCTCCCCTAGGGCTAGGAATTCTTCAAAATCACTATTAGAGGAGAAACAAGGTTCCCCACTCAAACCTTTTCTTTCCTCTCTTCTTCCTCTATATGAAATATGGTTCATCCTAGTCCCAAAATAGGAGAATACATAAGATTTTCCACTTAAACATTTTCTCTACTCTCCCCTTTTATGACACATTAAAAAGTTGCACTGATAATGTCACAAAAGTTAGTCTTATGCATCCTTATTGACCCTTAATTTGTATTCAAAATCCCACATTGGATTTCATACATAAATACTAAATCTTTTGACCATTTCTCTAAGCTGAAAACCTCATTTTTAGCCATCCAACATGTAGTAGTCGACTCATAAACGATCTCTAAATGTCTTCTCTTTGAGATAATCAACACATATCTTTCAACCATGATATCAGTCGACTCCTAGAATATTCCTAGTTAACTAATGATTAACAACCAACTATTTCTGAAGCAGTCTAGTGCTATTTTTGAAATGATTACCCGGGCTAAATTTAGAAATGTATTAGAAATTCTATAAACTTTCAAAAAATTACAAATTTTACAAAGAAGTTTATTTAGCCCATGTTTACTATAGGATCTAATTAAATGCTAGAGAGGATACTATGAATTCTAAACAAAAATTCAAAGTATGCAGTGGAATAAAAGAAACTAACTTAAAAACAAATTTGATCAAGTGAAATATCTATAACGATCATACAAGCACATATCAATCTAGGAAGTAGAACTTCTATAATGCTTAACACAATAAGCATGCGAAAGGTAATAATATATTGAGCACAAGAAACTTGTAGAACCTAATTAGATTTTGATCACAAAGAGAATGCAAGAACTCATTAGATTTTGATTAAAAGAGCATGCAAGTATTACTTAACAAAAAATGAGCACAATGCTAAGACACACACGATTAAAAATTTATGATTCTTATTTCAAATCCCTCATTTCTAAAAAGTTTATAAAGGTGGAGAACCCTCAAAAAGAATCTAAAAAGGTTATCAAGCACAAATTATAAGAACAAGTATACGACAATAAATAAAAAAAATATAGTTATGAGCTCTTGGTTGTCAATGGTCGTTAGCGTTCATGAGTGCCACATGTAACCATGAAGCACAAGAAGATTTTCAAGGAGTACAAAGAGAGTAGTTAAAAAATTGATATTCAAATATGTGACTCGAGCCTCCTTTTATAGAGCCTATGTCGGTGTAGACATGATACAATTCCAGTTGACTGGAAGCCCTCCGTTAGACTGAACAGTGCTAATATAGTTGCAAACTCTATCCAATATATAACATCGTCCATGGTCTACAATTGACTGGACTCCCTCCGCCCTCCGATCATCTTGAGCTTGGTCAATTGTTGATCTTGACTAACTCTCCCAAATCATTGGATCTCATCATTTCCAATCTCTTAGAAGCCTTCTCTAGTTACTCGAACTTTGAGGTACTCCTCATTCTAGTCGCTCGAATTTTGAAGTCTCCTCGCTCCTCGTTCTGGTCGCCTAAAACCTCTTGACTCCATCAGTCAAGGTTTATCTTCAGTCAATCATCCGGACTTCCTTCTGGTCGCTTGGAACTATTGAAAATGCCTACCTACAAAAAGAAACATGTAATGAGTATGATGGAAAGATTAACGTTACTTGTACGTAACTTAACTAGATATTCAACTCTTAGCTGATCCATCTAGATTTAGTTGTCAAGATTCAACTCTCAGCTGATTCCCTTGGACTTGAGTCACCTAGTTCCCAATTAGAATTTTCTTGTCTAATTCCCAGCCATGTCTTCCACCGCCTAGTTCCGCTAGGACTTTCATTGTCTGGTTCCTAACTAGGACTCCAGTTGCCTAGTCCCACTAAGATTTTGTCATTATCTGATTTCCAACCAGGACATCCTTGTCAAGTTATCTACACCTGCTCACTTGACACAATTTCGTTAGATCACGAAACAAGCTAACTTTAAACTTAGCAATATATCGAAACTTAGATTCGATATGGTGCTCCCAACACCAACATCTACTTGGGAAAAAATAAATTTTCCCAATCTAAAGTTTGATATAAAATTCAACACTTTCTTGTCCTAAAGCCCTAATTTTAGTTCCTTTCCATCGTATCTGCCAATCCAAAATTGAAATTCTCCCGTTGTATCAACTTATTTGGCATCCCATATAATTAAATCCCAATTTCATGCCTCATGAACAAATCCCACATGTTTCTTACGTGGAACTCTCTTCTAATGTGTCAATATCCAAAAGTTAAGACTCCTATCCATCTCCAAACTCATTGGCACATCCTATGCGCCCTTTCTAGTATCCCAAGAGTTCTTTCCTTGGGATCCAAATATGGGATCAGTTTTGGGTGGATGAGTTGAGATTAGAGACTTATAATATAATTTTCTAATAGTCTTTACAAAGATATGGATATAAATCACAAAGACAATTTATTAAATAGATTACACCAATACAAACATATAAACGATACTTTAAACTAAATCTTCCTCTTTTGACTTGATTTGGTGTTGATCCTTCCCTTTAATCTAATCACCAACAGGAAAAGGGATAAGAATCTACAGAGATCAAGATTTTTTTACTTGAGTATGAATCTAGATCTTCAAAGAAACAAATAAATCTTGTATAAAAGAATGATCAAGAGACATTGTTGGTGCTAGTCTATGGCCCTAAAGTTCTCAATGAATAGTTATAAACTTTTTTCTTTCCAGCCTCAGTTGAGGTTGGAGAAACTGTTGGTGCAGGTTGCACAAATAATCTGATTTTGATGTATGACAAATAGATTAAAATTAGATGTGGTGTTTGTCTAATCTTTCTACTAAGTGTATAGGAGTTGACTGGTTTAAAGGACCTGACACCAGGCTGAAATCTAGTTAGGTCCACGGGATTCGATAGCTGATGTGAAGTCTAGATAGGTCTGCGAGACCCGATATCTGGCAAGAAGTCCGATTGAGTCTGCGGGACATGATAATCGGTCGAAATCCAGTTGGGTCAGCATAGCTGATAACTGGTGGGAAGACCCTGTGGGTCAAAGACAAGTCAAGAGACTGCAGTTGGTAAGTGGAGGTAAGCAACTGGAGGAGAGATCCAATAAGGACGTGCTCCCCATTGAAGGACCTGTATGTGTCGGTCCAACTTGTAGGACCGTTAGATTCGATAGAGGGGGGGGGGGTGAATATCGATTCGAAATTTTTGAGTATAAGCGCAGCGGAAAAGTAAATGAACACAATTATTTTTTTACTTCGTTCGGAGCCTGTGACGACTCCTACTCGAAGGCCCGTGGTCCTTGACCACTTTCGTTGGGCAATCACTAGCAATTCGAATATAATTACAAAAGGACTGTACAGTGAATGCTAATGAAAAATGAAAACAAGTACCGACAAGAAAGGAAAAGAAAGGAGCGTAGTGTCGGAGCTTTGTTGGCGTCGCAGAAGCGCAGAGCAGTGGAAGACTTTTCTTTTTCCGTTGTTGTGCTGAAGCTCCCCTCTGACCCTTCTTTTATATGAAGCTCGAGGCGCCCTGGATTCCTTCCGGGCGCCCTGGTGAGACGTGGCAAGTCCAACCAGCGAGCTCCACGTGGCGACGCGCGATCAGATGAAATTTCCCTCTCGGGCGCCCGGATCCCTTCCGGGCGCCCGGACCTCCGGGCGCCCGGACCCTGTTTTCCCGCAGAATCCGTCCTGCAAGACAAACGTTAGTCCGGAGGTAAATTTACCCTACAACACAGATTGTTAGCACATTTTATAATAGTATGAATTAGTAAAAGTAGTATGACTTAGATTCCGTCTTTCCGAGACCGGAATCTAGTCACGATCTCGACTTAGACATCCGAAATGGTTCTAAGCCGGATCGACGCCTAATGTTCCCTTCCCGGGAATGCGTCCTCGCAGTCACTCCCCTCCAGTGACTTACCTCACTTACCTGCCAGACGTCCGGTCAGCCCGTCGACCCGTCTGGACTTCTCGCCAAGCGTCCGGTCAGCCCGTCGACCCGCTTGGACTTCTCGCCAGCTATCCGGTCAGCCCGTCGACCTAGCTGGACTTCTCTCCAAGCGTCCGGTCAGCCCGTCGACCCGCTTGGACTTCTCGCCAGCTATCCGGTCAGCCCGTCGACCTAGCTGGACTTCGTGCCAGACATCCGGTCAGCCCGTCGACCTGTCTGGACTTTTCCTGCACACTTGATCAAAGTGTCAGACAACAACAAAACTAACTTAACCTATTTGTCATTCATCAAAACCTGGGTTAGACCATTAGTGCTACCCGCACCAACACAACTTAGGTCCATTTAGGAAACCTAAGTTGAGACCTTAACTAGATCCTAGTCTCAAGGAAATAAGATGTAACACTACTACTATTTTATTATGTTGTGCTAACTCTGTTTTGTAGGATAAATATGTTTTATATTGCATGGACTAACCTTTTTTGTAAGGAAGAAGCTGTTGAAAAAAAGGAGAGTCCAGACACTCAAAGTTTGGGTGCCCAGAGCTGGTCTAGGCACTCGGACTAGGCTCGCCTAGGCGAGTGTTGCGGGCACCCTGGGTGTTCGGGCACCCGGAGTCGGTCCAGGCGTCTGGACCCAAAAATTCATCCAAAAGCTGATGTGGAGCTTGTCGACTGGCCGAGCCACGTGGTCCAAGCGCCTGGAGGGGTTCTAGGCACCCAAAATGGGCCTATATAAAGGTCTTCGACCAAGAGCTTCGATACAACAACTTCTATGACTTTCACTCTTGCTCCGTGCTATGAAAAAGCTCCTGTGATGTTGTGACGCTCCTTCGACAATCGACGATCAAAATTTTCTTACTTTCTTTGTTATTGGTGACATTGTTTGTTAATTCTTGTACTTAACTTTTCTAATCGTTCAAGCTATTAGTGGATTGTCCAATGAAAGCACTCTATGAGTGCGGGCCTTGGAGTATGAGTCGTAGAAGGCTCTGAACCAAGTAAAACTTGGCTTTGTTAGCGTTGTCTTTTATTCTTCCGCTGCATACCTATTTTTAGTCACGATTTTTTGACGAACGTATTCACCCCTCCTAGAGTCTTTCCAGTTCTACAAGTAGTATCAGAGTCGGTCCGCTCTGAATTGGTGCAACCACCAATTAGGAAAGGAGGTGACTTTTAATTTCTTTCCTTTCTCTTTCGATTTTTGAGCTTTTTCGATATAATCCAAACTAGTACAATTACCTCTTTGAATTTTTTTTCATTGAAAACTACTCTGAATTGGTGCAACACTAATCGAGTCTTAATATTTTTTTTCTTCTCCCACACTACTAATCCAAGACCTAGTCTTGGGACATCTTTCATTTTCTTCTTTGTGTGCAAGGTTCATGGCCCAAAATGAGGGATACAACACCGTTCATCATCCCCTCTTCAACGGTGATGATTTTCCATATTGGAAGAAGCAAATGGAAGTATACCTGAAAACCGACTTCGACCAATGGTTTACCGTCACCAAAGGATGCAAGGCTCTAGTCGACTAGAACACCAGAATTCCAATGGACCTAAAAAACTAGAATCCGAAGATGAAGAAAAAGGCCTAGATTGACTTCAAGACCCTCAAGACAATCCAGTGCGGGCTAACGAAAGAAGAATTGAACCGCGTCGACCTACACGAAAATGGGAAGGAGTTGTAGGGCAAACTCATAGAACTACATGAGAGAACCAACGACGCAACAGTAACAAAAAGGGACCTATTTTTAAATAAATTATTTAACATAAAAATGTAGGAAGAAGAATGTGACAGTCAATTGCACGCGAGGATAAAGGACATCCTCAATGGGCTCCATACAATTGACCATCAAATGGAGAATCGAGATTTGATAAGGTATGCTCTAAACGTGTTTCCTTGAAATGCACTATAGGCATCCATCGTGTATGCTTACGAAATCTCAAGGAATTTATCTAAATTAAAACTAGATGAAGTTGTTTTGTGAACTTGAACTCCATGAACAGACTAACTCAAAGCAGGTTGAGAAAGATATTGCACTCTTTGCAGGTTCCTTAAAAGAAACAAAATACAAGAACAAACCAGAATCTGAATCTGGCTCAGAAGATGAAGAAGAAAAACTAGTGGATATGGTAAAAAAATGTTCACAAGAAGAAAGAATAATTTCTCGAAGAAGGACCTATAGAAGGTAATCAAGTCAAATGACACGAAGGCGAAGATCACATGCTACGGGTCTAACAAGAAATGACACTATAAGCATGAGTGTCCAAAGATGAAAGACGATAACCCAAAACAACCAGAAGGAAGAAGGCACTCAAGGTTACGTGAGATGAATCATCTTCAGAAGAATCGGATGTTGAAGATCAGAAGCATCACAACTACCTCACACTGATAGCAACCAGACCAAAATCAGAAAGTGAGTCGGAGCAAGATGATGAGTTCGAAGACGAATCAGGTCACAAATTCACACTAGTTTCCGAAGGTTCGAACGAGGTATCTTCTATCTTAACCTCTAAATTTTTTAGAATAATTACATGTTTGAATAAAAAATTAATTAAACATGAAAAATAAACTGAATCACTTCTTGAGGAAAATCAACGCCTCAAGGAATATATTAAAGATAGAAATCCAAATCAAGATATAAAACTTGAGGAGGAAAACACTAATTTAAAAAGTGAAATCAATAAACTTAAAGGATTATTAGAAACCTTCACCACTAGATCAAAAAAATTTAGATTTAATTCTTAAAACCCAAAAAGCTGTATATAATAAGTCCAACTCAACAAATAAAACTTTTATATCACTTATAAGCCAAAACAAAAACCTAACTAAAGCTTGAGTTTTGAAAGTGTGCCTAACTATGCAAGTAGGACTCAATCAATTCTATGTGCCTAAAAATGAAATTTATTATCTAAAATCAAATCCAACTAAACCTATTAACTCAAAACTAAACCAAAATAAACCTTCAAAGCTAAATTCCAAACTTAAGAATAAAATCAAATCAAATAATTCAAACTCAAATAGAAAAAAATACATTCAAATCGAATAACTTCAAAGCTAATTTAAATTACCATTAAGTTTATTTTAACTACAAAAATAATCGATATAAACCTAAAATCTAAATCGAAAAGTTCAATAATTCAGGGGAGGCTCCAAATTAGTTGACACCTCTAAAATAATAGGTTACTTGGTAGGGTAATTAGGATTAGATCAAAAAGGGATAAAAGTTTAACCTGAAAAATAGTACTGGAGAAGTTTGGATGATAGTAGGTTAAGGAAACTATATCTATGCATGTCTAGGAAGATATGACTTTGACCTGGTGCATTTGACTTAGTGGAACTAACTGAAACTACCCTTTACCAATTCTAGCTGGTTAGACCAAAGTTTTGTTATTAAGTTCAGTGGATGACTATTTGGAAAACCTCGAAGGCGTGATTACTTTAATAATGTCCAGGTGACTCACTACAGCTTAGAAGTTTATACAAAGAATGCCTATTTGTTAAACCCAAAACTAAACTTAAATCTAACATAAGTTAAACTAAACCCTGAAATTTAACTTAACCCATTTCACAAAATCATAGGATCCCCTTGTTCGAAAACTTAGACTGGCTGAGATGAATAAAGATGAAATCAAAATTAAATTAAAAATAAATTAAATTAAAATTAAAATAAGTTCACACTTGAGCTGAAATTTTATTTCTCCTAATCTTTTTTAGGAATTTAAATAGATATTGGATAGTGGTTGCTCCCGACACATGACCGAGGATCAAACAATGTTCATGAAATTAACCTTTAAAAGACTAGAAATAGTTGTCTTTGGAAACAATGACAAACTGAACGTAATTAGAATAGGTAACATTGAATTACAATCCAATTTCTTTATTAATAAAGTACTCCTTATTGAAAATTTCAAATTTAAATTACTCATCATTAGTTAATTGTGTGACTAAGAATATAAGGTTAGGTTTACATCCACTGAATGATTAATTACACATATGAAATACCCTACAATAAGATTAAAAGGATTTAGAAATAATTATATTTATACAATTAACCTAGTCAGCTTCTCACTTAAGTGTCATTTGACACAAAAAGAGGAAAAATGGCTATGACATAGGAGAATGCCCCACACTAACTATAGAAATCTCACCAAACTAAATGACTTAGTTAGAGGATTATCAAAATTACCTAACTTAGATTTAACAATTTATAATGCTTGTCAACAAGGAAAACATACCAAATCAACCCATAGACCAACTAATCAAATTCAAACTAATTCAACACTTGAATTATTACACTTAGATTATTTGAATCACATTGGATTAAATCCATAAATGGAAACTTATACTATCTAGTAATAATTGATGATTACTCAAGATTCACTTGTGTAAAATTCTTAAAACATAAAGATGAAATATTTAAAATATTTAGAAAATTTTGTAAACAAACTGAAAATAAAAAAGCCTCAGAAATCAAAAGAATTAGGAGTGATAATGGTGGAGAATTAAAAAATCATAGATTTACTAAATTGTTCTTAGAAAATGGGTACCATTAAGAATCTTCATGTCCTAATACACCTCAACAAAATAAAATATTGGAAAGAAAAAGTAGAACTCTCCAAGAAGTCACTCGAATAATGCTTAATGAATACCGATTACTAAAATATTTCTAGGCAGAAGCTGTTAGTACAGCCTGCTATGTACAAAATAGAACAACAATAAATAAGAAACACAATAAAATCCCATTTGAAATTTACTATAATAAATTACCAAATATTAAATACTTTAAAGTATTTAGATGTCTTGTTTACATAGTAAATACTAGAGAATAGTTAGAAAAATTTACCTCAAAAGTAGAAAGTAGAATCTTTATAGGGTATTCCCTAAACAGTAGAGGATCTAGAGTTTATAATAAGACTACTCTAAGAATTGAGGAGATAACCAATGTAAAATTTGATGAAATTACTAAAGAATCTAGCTTAACTCAACCTCAGTATCAACTAATGGACTTCGTTCGAGCTAGCACTGATCTAGAGGGAGCAAGTGAAAACACAATAGGCGAATACGAGGATGAACAAAATCATCCATAAGAGCATGAAAAAAAATATAAATTGAGCCTAGAACAATAAGAGTTAGCTCAGACCACCCAATTAAACAAATAATAGGTGACCCAGACTTAAGAGTTCAGACTAGATCATCATTCAGAAACCTAAGTCAAATATCCTTAATCTCTAAAATTGAACCCAAAACTATTGAAGAATCTCTACTTGACTCAGACTAGATTATAGCCATGTAGGAAGAACTGCCCCAATTTGAGAGAAATGAAGTCTGGGACTTAGTACCACTACCTGATAATAAAAAGGTAATGGAAACAAAATGGGTATTTAGAAATAAAATAAGTGAAAATAGGGAAATTGTTAGAAACAAGGCTAGACTAGTAGCTAAAGGGTTTAGTCAAGTAGAGGAACTTGACTATGATAAAATATATGCTCTAGTTGCCATACTTGAGTCTATAGAATGCTACTGAGCTATGATGCCCATAAAAGATTCAAGTTTTATCAAATGTATGTTAAATCTGCCTTCTTAAATGGGCAAATAAAAGAAGAGGTTTATGTAGGTCAACTGAAGGCGCTGGAATTCCGTTCTGTTTCAATTTCCCCTGTACAAAAATTGTACAAGTACAGAACTTTTTCTAGCAACCTGCATGTTCGATCAGACATGTGTTTGATTAATCAAGTGAGTTCTTGACGGATCAAAGCATGCCTTGATCGAAGTACAGATTCACTAAACTCTTGTGTTGGTATTCAAGATTGATACAAAGAAAACTAAACTAATTACACAGCAGAATCAAAGAACAAGTTGTACCTTTCCTTTGTAGCCAAAGACCTCGTGATCTTTTGTTGTATTCCTATCCTCTTCTTGGACGTCGTGTGGGTGACGATCTACCAAGACAACAAACACCCTTCCCCTCTTTGTTTCCTAACCGCCGACCACCAAGAGAAGCTCTAGGATGGGGCCCCTTCTCCTCTTCTTCTTCTTTTTCAAGCCGCCGACCACCAAGAATTCCAATGTAACGACCCGCCTTCTACTAACTAAGCTGTAAGGCTGATCGTCACATTATGCTGTGCTAACTATTCCGTGACCATCATTAAATCTAAGTGCGGAAGCTGTACTAATTAAAATTTTGCTAAACTAGTATCATTTCTTTATTCCATATGGGCTAAGAGATGTAATCTAAGCTATTCATATCATGTTTTACATCCCCCATGGTCAAGGAACTGAACTAAAGGTTCCCCAGCTAATTTCAGGCCTCCCAATCGATACACAGATCGATTGGAATGGTTGAATCGATCCGGTGATCGATTCAGCAGGCTACTGTATGCGGGACATAGGTTGGATCGATCCAGCATGCTACTGTGCACGGGGCAATATTCTGGATCGATCGGCTGATCGATCCAGACTGGCCAATCGATTCAGTGATCAATCCCAGGGCTTTCTGTTCGCGACAGAAGGCATCCGGATCGATCGGTTGATCGACCCAGGAGCTTACTGTTCGCGGTACGAACTTCTCAATCGATCGGCTGATCGATTGGGAAGCCTCCAATCGATCGGTCGATCGATTGAAGTTTTTGATTTCGTACCAGAACTCTGATTCCAGCACTGTTTCATGCCAAATTCATACACATGAGTTCTAACATGGCTATAAACATACTAACAACATTTAACTGACATTCTAAGCATGATTACTAACAATCTAAACAGGTCTTTCACGATTCATGCATCAAAACAACTAAAAATGCGGAAATTAACATTATATAAATCTAAAGTCTTAGTTTGCTAGTTTCTCCAATATCCCTACTTCAGGTTCCTTCCACACACATCTTCATCATTGCATTGACCTCCAGCCTCCGCTAGTCCATCTTTCCTTTACCCTTATCTGCAGTATAAGGAAAAAGTATCTGTAAGCTTGAGAGCTTAGTAAGAAACCATCTACCTCACTAAAACATGCATACGATGCAATTTCATGATTTTAAAAACATGCTATTTGAAATACAAACTGAATATGCTAAGCATGGCATGACATACAACACATAGAAAGCTAACTGATCATGGCAATTAAAAGCTAATCATAACTATCATGTTGTATCAACAGAAAACTAAGCTGATAGAAAAACTGAACTGAGCTAATTCCAGTTAATGATAGAGCTGTACTGAATTCACCTAGCTATTTTGGGGAAAGTCTGAAAACTATATATATAAAATAGGTGAAAATACTAATCATGCTGCTGGTGGGCCCGGCATCTGTACGTGCTATGCGCGCTTCCCTAACTAGACCCGGGTTTGCAAGTCCCGAATTTAGTAGGGTTACTAGGTTATCTGAACCTAGGGACGACTGTGGGAGTCCAACCCAATGGATATCTAATCCAGTACAGTGCCACTGAGAAAGTAAAATACTGAACATAAGCTAATAAATTCTTGTCTTGCTTTTGCTAGGTTGTCTAAACCCAGAACTAGGTTATCTAAACCTAGAGGCGACTGTGGGAGCCCACCCATTGGACATCTAGTCCTGTAAAAATTGAAGCAAGACTAATATAAGCTGTAAAAATGCTTCTATTGCATTTATCTAAACTACTAAAATGCCTAAGTTGCATTTCACTGTGCTAAACAATTTAATCGAACACTTGGTATGCGCTAATTCGCATCCTTTGTGTCGAAAGTCTACATACTACTAAACTAAAACATGGAATTCACACGAAAGCTACTTATACTGTAGGTGAGGGGTTTCTTACCTCCTGCTCGAAGTTTCTTACGATTCTAATCGCTAGATTTCCGGTGGAGAAGATCCCTTCGACGATCTTCTCGCGTCTATGCGTTCCTCTCGCGGAGAGGAGCGTCCTCGTGCCTTTGATGTTGCCGGAAACTACTCTTATGGCCCTAGGGATGGAACCCTAGGTCTTCCTTGTGGTTGGCACCGAAGGAAGAAGAAAAGGGAGAGGTGCGGCGTGAGGTTAGGGTGAGGAGGAGAAGTTGCCGATTAAAAATCCCATCTCCCCACTTATTAATTCCTATTTATATTACAGAATTAATCTGCCTAACTGAAACATAAATATAATTGTTTCCCTTTCCTTTCAGCACGGCCCTGCTGGGTTCACTTGGTTACTAGAGTCCACCTTAAGTCGAAGGACCCAATAGGTCTCGGGTTCAATTCCCGCCTAGGCCATTTAACGATTGTATTTATTTTTGCTACTTTCGCTACTCTAAAAATTCCATAAAAAATATTCCAAAATTTCAGAAAAATCATAGAATATTTCTAAAATAATTTTGAGAGTTTTCGGGCGTTACATCTAAGCAAGAGGTGGTGTCGGCCCTAGCAAGGAGGAGAAGAGAATTGTGGGAAAAAAATTAGGTTTTAGGAGGTGCCACCTACTCCCTTTTATAACCCTTGCCGCCGACCCTAGGAAGGTGAGATTAACCAAATTGTGGATGGGTGGATGTGAGGCTTTATATAGAGGCTACAACATGGACCTAGAGGAGGAATTGGTTTAGGCCTCCTGATGGGTTTGGGCTTCCTATGTTCGACTCGAACACTCAACTCAAGTCTATTAATAATAACCCATACCACTAAAGGGTTATTATTGAACTACCACACCAATCCCATATTACAATATGGACTCCTTCTTATCATTAGTACATTAATCTCCCTGTGTTTAAGATATCGTATATCCGTTAACTAAATGAGTTACTGACAACTCAATTAATTAACATCTGATTCCAAGAGTAGTACCACTCAACTTTATTATCATGTCGGACTAAGTCCACCTGCAGGGTTTACATGATAATCCTTATGAGCTCCTAAAGGGGACATCATCAGCCTAAATAATTAGGACACAGATTCCTTCTATAATCAACAATACACTATATAAACAGTACTATCTCCCAACTCATTAGGCCTATTGATTTAATGAATAAATCTCACCTATTGATAGGTTAAAGAAATAAATACTAAGTATACGTGCTTGTTATTATATATGGATTAAGAGGACACTCATCCATAATAACAGAGGTTTTATTCTTTTATGTAGTCAGTACAAATCAAACAATCTCAAACGATCCTACTCAATACACACATAGTGTACTAGTGTAATTTTATAGTCAAGATAGACTAATACCAAATTACACTACAACTGTTCCAATGGTTTGTCCCAATTCATCTTGGTTGTGAGCTATTATTTATAATTTATAAGGAACCGATAACATGATTTTTGTGTGGCAGCACACACCATGTTATCTGCAATATAAATTAAATGGACAACTACATTGACATATATATAAATATAAAATGTAAACATTTGACCAAAGTGATTCTCATTTCAAAATATTTCAAAACATATGTTCATACAAAAGCTAGGCTTATAGTATACATCCCAATAATCTCCCACTTATACTAAAAGACTATGCTATCATACATCTAATTCCCATCCCCTCAACATGTCTATCAAAAGCTCTCGCCGGAAGAGCCTTAGTGAAAGGATCGACCAGGTTATCTACTGATGTAATCTTGGCGACAACAACCTCTCCTTGTTTTACGATATCTCGTATCAGGTGGTACTTGCACTCAATGTGTTTACTTACCTTATGGGCTTGTGGTTCCTTCCAATTTGCTACTGCACCACTGTTATCATAATAAATTGTGATAACTTTGGGCAAACCAGGAACACATCTAAGTCCATCAAGAAGTTTCTGAGCCATACAACTTCTTTGGCTGCCTCAGAGGCTGCCACATACTCAGCTTCTATGGTGGAGTCTGAAACACATTTCTGCTTAACACTCCTCCATGTTATGACTCTACCTCCCAAAGTAAACACATACCCCGAGGTTGATTTACTACTGCCCCTATTTGATTGGAAGTTAGAATCCGTGTAACCCACAGGGAGCAAATCATCTGCTTGGTAAACTAGCATATAATCTCTAGTCCTTTTCAGGTACTTTAATATATGTTTTACGACAATCCAATATCCCGGTTCTGGGTTACTTTGATATCTACTAACCATGCCCATGACAAAACAGATATCCAGTCTCGTACATAGCATCGCTACAACCGAAGCATAAGGTACTGCCTTCATCTCCTCTATCTCCTTTGGTGTCTTAGGACACATCTCTTTAGATAAAGGTACTCCATGTCAAAAGGGTAGAAAACCTTTCTTGGAGTTTTGCATGCTAAAACGAGCTAGGATAATATCAATGTATGAAGCTTGGGATAAGCACAACATCCTTTTTTTGTGATTCCTTATTACTTTGATCCCAAGAATATATCCACATTCTCCTAAGTACTTCATATCAAACTGCTTGGACATCCATACCCTTACGCCTGACAACACTTTGACATTGTTGTCAATGAGCAAAATGTCATCTACGTATAGTACAAGAAATACCACCACGTTTCCGTCACTTTTCTTGTATACACAAGACTCATCCGAATACTGAATGAATCCATGAGACCGGATTACTTCATCAAATCGGATGTTTCAAGATCTCGAATCTTGCTTCAGTCCATAAATGGAGCGATTGAGCTTACATACAATATGCTCTTTACCCTTCGCAATGAATCCCTCTGATTGCTTCATATAGATGTTTTCTTCAAGACTTCCGTTAAGGAAAGCTATCTTGACATCCATTTTCCAAACCTCATAATCCATATGAGCAGCAATAGATAAAAGAATCCAAATAGACTTAAGCATGGCTACCGACGAAAAAGTTTCCTCATAATCGGTTCCCTCTTTCTGAGTATACCCCTTCGCAACAAGCCTCGCTTTAAAGGTTTCCACCTTCCCTTTTGTTCCTCTTTTCCTTTTGTAGACCCATTTACATCCAATGACTTTTACACCATTTGGTGGTTCTACAAGCTTCTAGACCTGATTAGAATGCATAGATTATATTTCAGAATTTATTGCACTTTGCCAAGATGCTGCATCTTTATCTCATATGTCCAGAGATCAGCTTCATGTTCACCAGGGATCAAGTCCGAAGACTCTCCCAAAAACATGAATCTATCAGGTTGTCTAACAACCCTCCCACTACGATGAGACACTACCTGTAATTGTGCATCATTTGTGACACGTGTTGCAGTTACTTGTGGTATCTCATCTTGGACCGTTGGTACTAAAGTAGAAGTGCCCTCTCTTATTTCCTCAAGAACAATTTTACTCATGGGCTTGTGGTTCATTACATAGTTATCTTCTAAATATTGGACATTGGTGCTAACAATGACCTTATGATCTTTAGGACTATAAAACAAACCACCTTTCGTTCCTCTAGGATATCCCACGAACAAGTGAACTTTTGTATGTGATTCTAACTTATCAGCGTCTCCCTTTAGCACATGTGCTGGACTACCCCAAATCCGAATGTGTTTCAAACTAGGCTTACGCCCATTCCACAATTCTGTGGGAGTAGAGGGTACTAACTTAGAAGGTACCAAGTTCAGAATGTACGTCGCCGTTTCCAGAGCATATCTCCAAAATGAATTTGGTAATTCTAAATAACTCATCATTGATCTAACTATTTCCATAAGAATCCTATTCCTTCGTTCCACCACACTATTCTGTTAGGGTGTACCAGGTCGAGACAATTGGGATTAAATCCCTACATCTGATAAGTAATTCCTAAACTCTCCTAAGAGGTACTCTCCACCATGATCAGACCGTAGTGTCTTGATATTTTTACCATGACGCTTCTTCACATCAGCCTTGTACTCTTTGATCTTATCAAAGCACTCAGACTTGCGATACATCAAGTAAATGTACCCATATTTTGAATAGTCATCTATAAAAGAGACAAAATATTTGAAACCACTTCTTGCCTGGATAGTCATAGGCCCACACAAATCAGAATGAACCAATTCTAATACTTCTTTGGCTCTATACCCCTTTGCCTTAAAAGGCCTCTTGGTCATTTTTCCTTCCAAGGAAGACTCGCAGGTCGGAAAGTTTTCCACTACCAATGAACCCAAAGGTCCATCAACTATTAACCTTTGAATCCTACTCAAGTTAATATGACCCAACCTTAGATGCCAAAGATATGTTTGGTTCATTTCCAAAGGTTGCTTTCTCTTATTAGAATTAGAAGATGTGTTATTAATTTCCATTTGTTGCATCATGGGAGTTATTGGATTAAGAGTATACAAATTGTCAACCAATACACCAGAACATATAACCACCCTATTTTTCTTGACAACCACTTTATCATCAAAAGAAACTGAATATCCATCCATAAATAATTTAGAAATTGAAATCAAGTTCTTTTTAAAACATGGTAAGTAAAGACAATTTTTCAAAATCAAAATTTTATTCCTATCAAAAGATAAATAAACATCTCTCACTGCAACAACCACCACTCTCATAGCATTGCCCATATAGACGGTGATCTCCCCTTCATGTAGTCATCTGGTTTCCTGGAACCCCTGCAATGAATTACAGACATGATCAGTAGCTCCCGTATCTACACACCAGGTACCGGTAGATAACACCGCTAAAATATTTCAACAACTAATAAATAAGATATACCTTTATTATTCTCCTTTTTGCGAGGACAGTCCACCTTCTAATGTCCAGATTGCTTGCATGTGAAGCACTTGCTTTTCGACTTCTTCACACCTGCCTGTGACCCAGTCCCTTGAGGTCGAATCACTTTCTTTGCCGAACCAACTTGTTTCTTCTTCTTCTTTCCGCCTTTCGGCTTAGAGGCGGAAACCTTTTCAACAATGTGAACTTGAGAACTTTGACGAAATAGCCCTTCTACCGCTTGGAGTTCTGTTAGAAGTTCCGCCAACGAATAAATCCTTTTGTTTATGTTGTAGTTCAGGCGGAACTGCTCAAAACTCTTGGACAGGGTTTGCAAAATGATATCGACCTCCCCATCGATTTCAGCTCGAAGGACTTCCATCTCATTCAAAAGAGCCATCATCTTGAGGATATGATCCCTTACGGGTGTCCCCTCAGTCATGGTGGTCGTCATTAAGTTTCTCATGGCCTCCTGCCTGGCAACCCAATTCTGGTGTCCAAAGAGTTCCTTGAGATTGAGCATCATGTCATAGGCAGTGGGTATGGCCTGATGCTGATGTTGCAGAACATTTGACATAGAAGCCAAAATGTAACATCGCGCCATCTCATCTGCCTTGACCCATTTCCTATGTCTCTCTATCTCATCTTCACTAGAAGCCTTATCAGGCATGCTAGGACATATCTCAAGAAGTATGAACTTGTATTCTTCAGTAGTTAAGACAATGCCCAAGTTTCGTTTCCAATCAATATAATTTGGACTAGTAAGTTTATTTTCTTTTAAAATAATAGCAAGAGGACTGAAAGCCATTTTGAAATCCTGAGAATCACAAAATAAAATATTTGGTCAAAACTTTAGAATTTAAAATAATATCGATTCCTCAAACAATATAATTTAAATTCACCAACACCTCAAATCACCGTGAATTTCATATGCCATGATAGTGTGGACGTATACTAATTCAAACATTTATAAGAGGAGATTTTACCCATTAATTTTATTATCTTATCAACCTAACTTTATGATAAATAAAATTAATAGCTAGTTCATCCTCGACCACACAAATAATAGTAGTGACTCCGATGGGGATGATACTATTAAATGTGCCTAAGTGTATACCATTACTTGATACTTAGTCCATTAATTAGGATTGTGCCCCTTCAGATGGAGAAGATCACACATACCTAAATAATTTCCTATAATCATCCATAGAGAAAGTTTGATCTAGTGATCCGCAAACAAACTCATCCGATATGGAGGAAGGCACTCAAAGTCAATGCACAAATTTGAATACATCACTTACAAACTAATAATGAAGACCATGGAATTTATTTAAATATCCCTTTCCCACTTAGTTATTTAAATTGAGAAATTTTAACATGCACACACATCCAACACATAAAAACAGCATATAAAGGCAATAAATATGAAAATAAAATTTTCAACTATTATGACTCATCCATCGCTGTCCTCCAATATGCCGCCAATGGATCAAGTCGTTGTGTCTATCCTGCTTCCTTCTTCACCGTGCCTCTGGTCATCAAAATAGCACCACACATAGCAAGGATACAAGCCATAGCAAAAAGAAATAAAAATTTACATTTATCGATCCTATATTCCACAAACGAATTTACATGTAATCTAGATCAAATAGAATGTAAAAAAAATAATACAGCAACCGACTGTACTTAATTATTACAATCATGCACAACATAAAACAACCTCAATATGCTCGAGGGTTCAAATCATACATAAAAAAGCCATAATAGTTTAACCTAGGACGCCTATAACTACAGAGTTAGTCTTTCTTGCACATCCTACTATTATCCTGCCTAAACTTATATATGAGCAGTGCATAATTTAACCGAAAACCAATCACATAGAGCCAAAAAAATCTTGCTCTGATACTACTTGAAGGCGCTGAAATTTCGTTCTATTTGAATTTCCCCTGTACAAAAATTATACAAGTACATTGTTGGTGCGGTTAGCACTAACGATTTAACCCAAGTTTTGATGAATGACAAATCAGGTTAAGTTAGTTTGTTTTTGTCTGACACTTTGATCGAGTGTGCAGGAGAAGTCTAGACAGGTCGACGGGCTGACCGGATGTCTGGCACGAAGTCCAGCTAGGTCGACGGGCTGACCGGATAGCTGGCGAGAAGTCCAAGCGGGTCGACGGGCTGACCGGACGCTTGGCGAGAAGTCCAGCTAGGTCGACGGGCTGACCGGATAGCTGGCGAGAAGGCCAAGCGGGTCGACGGGCTGACCAGAGGTCGACGGGCTGACCGGACGCTTGGCGAGAAGTCCAGACGGGTCGACGGGCTGACCGGACGTCTGGCAGGTAAGTGAGGTAAGTCACTGGAGGGGAGTGACTGCGAGGACGCGTTCCCGGGAAGGGAACATTAGGCGTCGATCCGGCTTAGATCCATTTCGGATATCTAAGTCGAGATCGTGACTAGATTCCGGTCTCGGAAAGACGAAATCTAAGTCATACTTTGCTTATCTATAAAACTGTGCTAACAATCTTTGCTGCAGGGTACATTTGCCTTGGACTAACCTTTTCTTGCAGGAGAAGGACTTTCTGGAGAAGAGGGGTCCGGGCGCCCGGAGGGGATCCGGGCGCCCGGGAGGCAAACTTTATCCTGATTGCGCGTCGCCACGTGGAGCTCACTGGTTGGACCTGCCACGTCTCACCAGGGCGCCTGGAAGGGATCCGGGGCGCCCTGAGCTTTATATAAAAGAAGGGGCAAGGGTAGAGCTTAGATATGAACTTAGAATCCAAGATCTGCTCTTGCGACGCCACGAAAAGCTCTCCGACTCAGTGCTGGTTCTGTTTTAATTCTATTGTCGGTATTTTCTTTATCTGTCAATTCTTGTACTTAACCTTGTAATATTCGAATTGATAGTGATTGCCCAACGAAAGTACTCACGGAGTACGGGCCTTCGAGTAGGAGTCGTCACAGGCTCCGAACGAAGTAAAAAATATTTGTGTCTATTTTATTTTTCCGCTGCGTTTATACTCTATATTTTCGAATCGATATTCACCCCCCCTCTATCGAATCTAACGGTCCTACATACATAACTTTTCCTAGCAACCCGCATGTTCGATCAGACATGTGTTTGATTAATCAAGTGAGTTCTTGACGGATCAAAGCATGCCTTGATCGAAGTACAAAATCGCTGGCCTCTTGTGTTGGTATTCATGATCGATACAAAGAAAACTAAACTAATTACACAATAAAATCAAAGAACTAGTTGTACCTTTCCTTTGTAGCCAAAGACTTCTTGATCTTCTGTTGTATTCCTCTCCTCTTCTTGGACATCGTGTGGGTGACGATCTACCAAGACAACAAACACCCTTCCCCTATTTGTTTCCAAACCGCCGGCCACCAAGAGAAGCTCTAGGATGGGGTGCCTTCTCCTCTTCTTCTTCTTTTTCAAGCCGCTGACCACCAAGAATTCTAAGCAAGAGGTGGCGTCAGCCCTAGCAAGGAGGAGAAGAGAATTGTGGGAAAAAAATTAGGTTTTAGGAGGTGCCACCTACTCCCTTTTATAACCCTTGCCGCCGACCCTAGGAAGGTGAGATTAACCAAATTGTGGATGGGTGGATGTGAGGCTTTATATAGAGGCTACAACATGGACCTAGAGGAGGAATTGGTTTAGGACTCCTGATGGGTTTGGGCTTCCTATGTTCGACTCGAACACTCAACTCAAGTCTATTAATAATAACCCATACCACTAAAGGGTTATTATTGAACTACCACACCAATCCCATATTACAATATGGACTCCTTCTTATCATTAGTACATTAATCTCCCTGTGTTTAAGATATCGTATATCCGTTAACTAAATGAGTTACTGACAACTCAATTAATTAACATCTGATTCCAAGAGTAGTACCACTCAACTTTATTATCATGTCGGACTAAGTCCACCTGCAGGGTTTACATGATAATCCTTATGAGCTCCTAAAGGGGACATCATCAGCCTAAATAATTAGGACACAGATTCCTTCTATAATCAACAATACACCATATAAACAGTACTATCTCCCAACTCATCAGGCCTATTGATTTAATGAATAAATCTCACCCATTGATAGGTTAAAGAAATAAATACTAAGTATACGTGCTTGTTATTATATAGGAATTAAGAGGACACACATCCATAATAACAGAGGTTTTATTCTTTTATGTAGTCAGTACAAATCAAACAACCTCAAACGATCCTGCTTAATACACACATAGTGTACTAGTGTAATTTTATAGTCAAGATAGACTAATACCAAATTACACTACAACTGTTCCAATGGTTTGTCCCAATTCATCTTGGTTGTGAGCTACTATTTATAATTTATAAGGAACCGATAACATGATTTTTCTGTGGCAGCACACACCATGTTATCTACAATATAAATTAAATGGATAACTACATTGACATATATATAAATATAAAATGCAAACATTTGACCAAAGTGATTCTCATTTCAAAATATTTCAAAACAGATGTTCATACAAAATCCAAACATCAACAACCTGGGTTTGAAAGTATAGATCATCCTAACCATGTCTTTAAACTTAAGTAAGCCTTGTATGGTCTTAAACAAGCACCTAGAGCCTGGTATGAAAGGCTGACTTCCTACCTAATCTCCAAAGGGTTCAATCAAAGTCAAATTAATCCAACTATATTTGTAAAATCAGTCAAATAAGATATCTTTATAGTCCAAGTATATATAGATGAGATAATCTTTGGTTCAACCAACTCAAAATTTTTACAAGAATTTATAACCTTAATGAAATAAGAATTTTACATGAGCCTAGTAGATAAACTAACTTACTTTTTAGGATTAGAGATTAAACAAACTAATGAAAGAATACCAACAAAAATACATTAAAGAATTACTTAAAAAATTTGGAATGAAAAATACCAAAGAAATAAAAATACCAATGACAACCAACACAACCTTAGATAGTGGCCCAAATGGAAAACTCATAAACCTAAAATACTATAGGAGTGTCATAGACAGTCTTTTATACTTAACTATAAGTCGATATGATATTTTGTTTGCAATGAGTATGTGTGCTAGATACCAAACCTGTGCTAAGGAATCCCACTTAACTAATGTAAACAGAATTTTTAGATATTTAAAAGGAACACCAAATGTAGAAATTTGGGATCCTAAAACAACTAATTTTAAACTAATAGGCTACTCAGACTTTGATTATGTCGGTTGTAAATTAGATCGTAAAAAGTATAAGTGGTGGATGTTAATTACTTGGATCATCACTTGTCAGCTGGTTTAGTAGAAAATAACACTGTGTTGCTTTATCTACTACTGAAGCTGAGTGCATAGCAATGGGTGGTGTGTAGCACAACTATTATAGATGATGCACACTTTAAAAGACTTTAACTTAAATATAAAAAATGTAAAAATTCATATTGATAATATCAATTCAATCAACTTAACTAAAAATCCAATGCATTATTCAAGAACCAAATATATTGAAATGAAAATCACTTTATTAGAGATCACGTCGCCAAAGGAGACATTAAACTCAACTATGTTGAGTCTAAGTCAAATTTGACTGATATTTTCACCAAACGACTACCAGAATCCGAATTTAGTAATTTACGAAGATGACTAGGAATGTACACTATAGACTAGGACTTTTATTATCAAATAAATTTTCAAATAATTTACAAATTCTAGAAAAATTATTCATTTATGTTTTCAAAAATTTTCCCATTTCCCTAATGTTGCAAAAATTATTTTAGCCTTAGTCTAGATCGTACCCATAGAAAGCATGCTCCTATAGATTTAGGAATCGACCATCTCACAAACACATTAGATTTACCTTGATTGTGTATTCATAAACATAGAATGGAGTGAGATGCGTAGACCTCTTGCCTAGATTTTAGATGCCTATATTAGTGCATCAACATAAGTCTGGGTAAAAAAATATAATAGTACATTAATCTAGTTAAGTAGTCCTCTTTCAGTACTTTTCAACTGGACATTAGTACTTAACTTGACTAACCAAGTGAGCAAAAGGCTAGACAATTAAATGAATATTTTTCAAGAAATATCAGGTTTAAGGGGAGGATCAAAAAAATTTCAGAATTTTTTTTTGAAAACTTTTCCTTATTTTTTTAAAATATTCCTTAGAGATTTTTTCCCAAGAATTTCCTTTTAAAATTTATTTAGAAAATCTTACTTAGAGAATTTTTCCTTAATTTTTTTTGAAAATCTTTCTTATGTTTTAAGGAAATCGTATTTCGAAAAGTTTGTTTTCAACACTGTATTTTAACACTTATTTTGGAAATTGTTTTAAAAACTTCATTGGAAGTTCCTTGAAAATGTTCGGTAAAAACACTTTGGAAATTATTTTAAAAAGGTGCCTTAATTTTTTTTCTTAAAAACATTTATTCCTCTCTCAAATGAACTTGAGTTTTTACCTTTTTTCAAGTTTTTTAAAACATTACTTGCAATTTTTTTTAAAAGTAGTCGGTTTTCAAAAACTAGTTTTTAAAAATATTATTTGTAAACTTGCAAAGTACTTGGTGCTAAACCTTTATTATTTATGCCTTATGCATTTATTTTTTGATATATGTTAAAGGATGAGGAGAGTGGGTTAGGTTAGAAAAATCAACTCATTTTAAAAAATTTTCATACTTAACACTTTAGACATTTCATGCTTAATGCTTATTTGCATTTGTTTTTCTAACTTTAACCCAGGTTGTCGTTACATCAAAAAGGGGGAGATTGTTGGTGCAGGTTGTACTAATAATCTGATTTTAATGTATGACAAATAGGTTAAACTTAGATGTGATATTTGTCTAACCTTTCTACCAAGTGCGCAGGAGTTGATTGGTTTGAAGGACCTGACACTAAGCTGAAATCCAGCTAGGTCTGTGGGATCCAATAGCTAGTGTGAAGTCCAGATAGGTTCGCGGGACCCGATATTTGGCAGAAAGCCCGGTTGGGTCCACGGAACCTGACAACCAGTCGAAGTCCAGTTGGGTCTGCGGACCTGACAACTGGTAGGAAGATCTGGTGGGTCAAAGGTAAGTTAAGAGACTGCAGTTGGTAAGTGGAGATAAGCAACTGGAGGAGAGATCCAGTGAGGGTGTGTTCCTTGTTGAGGAAACTGTAGGCGTTAGTCTAGCTTATGTCCATTTGGAAAACCTAAGTTGAGACCTTAACTAGATCCTGGTCTTGGGAAGATAGGATCTAATTATTTCTATTGTTTTATTATGTTGTGTTAACTCTATTTTGTAGGGTAAATATATTTTCTATTGCATGGACTAACCTTTTTGCAAGGAAGAAGTTGTTGAAGAAAAGAAGAGTCCGGGCTCTCAGAGTCCGGGCGCCCAGAGCTGGTCTGGGTGCTCGGATTAGGCTTGCCCGAGCAATTGCCGTGGGCACCCGGGTAGTCCGGGGGCCGGAGTCAGTCCAGGTGCCCAGACCCAAAAATTCATTTAAAAGCTGATGTGGAGCGCGTCAACTGGCTGAGCCACATGATCCAGGTGCTCAGAGGGGTTCCAGGCGCTTGGAATGGGCCTATATAAAGGCCTTTGACCAGGAGCTTCAATACAACAATAGCTATGACTTTCACTCTTGCTCAGTGCTCCAAAAAAGCTCCTGCGATGCTGTGACACTCCTCCGACGATCGACGATCAAGATTTTCTTACTTTCTCTATTGTCAGTAACATTGTTTGTTAATTCGTGTACTTAACTTTTGTAATTGTTTGAGCTATTAGTAGATTTTCCAACAAAAGCACTCGATGAGTGAAGGTCATGGAGTACGAGTCGTTGAAGGCTTTGAACCAAGTAAAACTTGGCTTTGTTAGCATTGTCTTTTATGTTTCCGCTGCGTATCTATTTTTAGTCACGATTTTTTGACGAACACTATTTATCCCTCCTCTAGCGTCTTTTTGGTCCTACGAAAACCTCTTATAGTATAATTTTCTAATAGTCTTTACAACGATATGGATATAAATCACAAAGAAAATTTAGAAAATAGATTACAACAATACAAACAAATAAATATTACTTTACAGTGATTTTAATGACAACTAAGTCTTCCTTTTTTGATTTAATTTGGTGTTGATCCTTCCCTCTAATTGCCAACTGGAAAAAGGATAAGAGTCTATAGAGATCAAGATTTCTTACATGAGTATGAGTTTAGATCTAAGAAACAGATAAATCTTGTAGAAAAGAATGATCAAGAGACATTTGCTAGTGTAATCGACCTCTAGGGTTTTGATATTTATTTGGAAATATGTTTAATGGAATCTAGTCAAGTCAAGGTTAATTGAATGACTAGTAAGGGTGAGAAGTCTATCAAATGACTAGTCCTAATAGGAGGTTAGGTAAGGAAAAGTCCTAATTGGAGGTTAGGCAAGTGAGAAGTTTTGGAGGAGTAAACTCTAAGCAAAGGAAAACCCTAAGGGAGTGAACCCTAGGTAGTGAGAAGTTTTGGTGGAGTAAACTCCAAGTAAAGAAAATCCCTAAAGTGATAAGTTTTAGATGAGTGAACTCCAAGCAAGTGTGATTGAAAGGTTTCCTATCGATCAGATCAGCGAATCTTGAATACTGCTAACACTGCTTTACTTTACTATTTTATATCTTCTAATTCAGTGTTACAGGAAAGTCCTAGTCGATCAGGTTGATTAGATACTAAGCAAAATCAGAAAAAGTCCAAACAGGTCTGGAGGACTAGATGCTTGGCGAATAAGTTGAAGTAAACTCCTGGAGTGGAGTTGTGAGGTTGTATCCTAATCGGGACAAACCTTAAGTGTTGATTCAACTAAAGAAATCAATGGAGATTTCTAAGTTGAGATCAAGATAGTCATAACTTTCATACTCATGCATCTCTCTATATTATTATCTAACTTTATTTTGCATAATCATTATTAATGCATGACCAAACCAATATGACACATTGAACTTCAAAGAGTCATAACTTTTGACTTCGGATTCTGAATTAGGCTCTATCAGTGGCTACACGTGTAAAATTTAGATATCTATATTTGTTCAGTCGATTGAACCAGAGGATCAGTTGACTGAACTAGAGGACGACTGATCCAAGTGGATAAGAATAGAAAAGGTTCGAGATCTGGCAAAGAAGACCCCTTGAATTTCAAAGAGTCATAATTTTTGACTCGGGATTCCGAATCAGACTCTGTCAGATGCCACATATGTAAAATTTAGAGATCTATATTTGTTCAATTAACCGAGCCAGAGGATCAGTCGACTGATCCAAGTGGATAACAATAGTAAAGGTTCGAGATCTGGCAAAGAAGGCAACATGATTCTGTCGATTGATCAATGTGATTAGCCGACTGATCCATAGAAGGTAATGATAGCTAATCAGATCGAATCATGTAGAAAAGGTATACTTAGGGTTTTGTCGACGTATAGACTTTATTAGTCGATCGAACAATGAAAATCATGGGGTTGAGTAGATCAGATCAGGGAAAACAAGGAAGAGTGCGGAGATCAGTCGACAAATAGGATGTTCAATCAATAAATCATGTTTTCTGTCAACTGAACGGTGCCTATAAAAGAATCCCTCGAGATCCGAGCTGATTAACAATTTCCCTTCATCACTTTATTCCGCTACTACTATTGTTGTTTGTGCAAGTCTTGCTCCTACTATGCCGAGAAGCTCTCTTACAACTAGTGCTTCATCTTCTATCTTGTGTTGTCGGTATAATTTTATTATTGCTTGCATTCTTATAAGGAGATAGTAGTGTTGTTACTATCATCCTATTTTTATTTGTATGATTGTGTTTCTTCGGAAGAACTATATTAGATTATCCATCGAAAACGATCAAGGATCGTAGTTGCTGAACCACGAACCAAGTAAAAAAGACTTGTGTTTCTATGTGTTTGTTTTATTTATTTCACTGCTACTTTAATTAAAGTTTTACTCAAAGTAAAGAAAAGATTATAAACAAACGAGATTCACCCACCCTCATCTTCTACGGTCCTATAACATCTAGTAAGATACGTAGAAAAGTTGGATGTGAATGCCATAAGCATTTTTATATTTTTCATCATTAACTGACTGTTCATGCTCCATCACTCGACTGAATGTCTTGATCTTATTGTATACATGAGCATTTGGTAAGTCATGATCCTCAAAATTGCATTCGATAACCTTTTAATTTTGTCTACACTAGACTAGGTACTCCTTCAATGGACTATGCTATTGAAAATTGACTTTCAAAGTCGACCTTTGAATATGTTGGATACAACTTTGCAAACCAAAATCTTGGTGCCATTGATCGTTGAATGCCAAGTTTAACTTCAAAAATCAAAATCTACGTTTCATGTAGATAAATCTGGACTATTAATTTGCTCAAAACCGATTACGGGTGAATGAGAAATTAATTGTTCAAAGATATGCTCAAATTAACATTAAGGAAAAAGATGGGGGTTTTTGTCCCACATCGTTAACCGACGAGAGCCAGTGTTTCCTTATATGTGTTGCTGTGTTAATGTTATTAATACAATAGCACATGTGCTCTCTACCCTTGGGCGAGCAGGTGCTCGCACCTGCGAACCCGCCACCCGTGCAATGGCCGCTTTGTTGGTGCACTTGGCACTTGGCACTTCGCATAGTCGCGAGGAGCTTTAATTTATGCTCCACGTGGAGGTGACGTGGCATGTCGGGTGACGAGGCAGTGCCTATGTGGAATGTGTCTGTGTATAGAGCAATGACTGGATTGGGTGAACAGATGGTGACCGTCGGATCAAAGATGAGGACAGATCGTAAGTAGATGTGATCTGGAGCGTCGGATTCTAATCTGGCGTTGAAGAGGAAGGCTTGATTTGAAGCGTCAGATTAAATGTTGTAATCTGACGGCTGAGATCAAGATGAGATCTGAAGAGTTATAACTCTTCAGATCAAGGGACAAGATCATATCAGAATCTGAAGAGTTATATTTCTTCAGATATGATGGTTGAGATTAAAAGCCATCTGAAGAGTTATATCTCTTCAGATCTGATGGCTGAGATCAAAGGACCTTTAAAGGGTTATACCCTTTCAAAATGAACGATCCAGATTAGTCTAAACCAAGGGTTACTTACCTCTTCACCCAATATAAATAAATCTCTCTCCTTCTTGGAAATCATTCATTCGAAAAGCATTTGCATTCAAACCATTCATCCACCTCTTGCATAAAAAGAGTCCAAAAAGCCTATGAGAAGGTTCGTCGGTCTCGAAATTTGAAGTGCTACTATTTCGAGATGTCATCGTTGTATCTTGGGAATGAATTGTTGCTATCCATGAGCACCATAGCGGAGCAATATCATTTTACGGAGATAGTGTCGGACACTAGCCTGGACGACAACTCAGTTTGCTTCCTCCCAGCAGCAATCTCCCGGAAGTACCGACAGTAGATTAAAATCGACTATGTCAAATACCGAGGAGCAAATCCAGAGGTTCGAGGACCTCATAATCGTAAAACGATATTGGCAAACTGATTTGGAAGGGATCAATGACGTACCAACCGCCATCCCTCACGCTGAGAAGCCGGAGAAATTCAACGGAGTCGACTTCAAAAGATGGCAGCAGAAGATGTTGTTTTACTTAACCACGCTGAACTTTGTACGATTTCTGCATGAAGACCCGCCAGCCACTACGGAAGATAATTCCGGTAGTAAGGCTACTCGCGATGTGTGGTCACATTGTTGGTTGCTACTCGGAAAACCTAATGGTTCCACTGTACAAAATTTTTGTACAAAGGTCTGAACCTTTTCCTAGCTACCATGTGTTCTTTTAAATTAAACTTGGATCGCCTGCGGAACTTAACACGTTTGATCCAAAGTTTAATTTATTTGTTCTTGTAGATTTAGACTTGGATCTCCTGCGGAACTTAACACTTTCAATCCAAATCACCTAGGTTATTAATTCCATTAAATATTAATTTCCAAAATTGACTTCCAGGACTGCATGGCGAGACACATGGCCTTCTTGGATATGGGAACAACCACCACCGCCTAGACAAAGCCTTTTAAGGAAAGCTAATATTTAATTTCCTTAAATAACTTTAGGTCAACCAAAAAGAACAATCAAATCACAAGGAAAAGAAAAATAAAAGAACATAACATCGAAAACAAATTCGAAATACTAGAATCGCATGCCTCTTGTATTTGGTATTTTTACAAAGAAATAAAACTAGTATGATGCGGAAATTAAATACTAGTATACCTTTTCTTTTGCAAGAAAAAACCTCTAGGTCTTCTACCGTATTCCTCTTCTAACCTCGGACGTTGTGTGGACAACGATCTTCCGAGATGAGAAACCACCAAAGCACCTTCTTCTCCTCCTTGCAAAGTTCGGCCACAACAAGAGCACCTCCAAGGATGAAGAGAAACCACCACCAATGCTCCAAGGGATGCAAGCTTGCTCTCCTTCTTCTCCAAGCTATAATCCGGCAACACCTTGATCTCCAAGAGAGAAGAGAGTTTCGGCCACAAGGATGGAGAGAAGAGAAAGGGAAGAGCCGACCACTCCAAGGAAGAAAAGAGGGAGAAAATAATAGAGGTTGTTCACCTTGAAGGCACCCATAACCCCCTCTTTTATAATCCTTGGCTTTGGCAAATAAGGAAATTTAATTATAATAAAATTTTCTTAACTTTCCTTGACATGAATTAATTAAGAAAAATTAAATAAAATTTCCTAATTGATCATATCATGGCCAGCCACCTCATAGAGAGCAAACAAGGTAATTTTCAATCAACAATTAAAATTCCTTATTTGTCTTCGGAAATTTTAAAAAATAAAATTTCCCTTTAAAATCCCTTCACGGTTGATAAAAAGAAATCTCTATAATTTTAATTTTTCAACATGTGAATAATTTATAAAGAAGAAAAATAAAATATCTTTCCAATCTATAAATAAGGAAAGAGATTTAATCTCTTTCTTTAATCTTTTGTAGAACCTTATAAAAGAGATATTTTAATTTTTAATCTCTCCAATAAATTATATCTTTCACATAAGAAAAATTTAAAATTAAAATTCTTTTTTAATTTAATAGGGCCGACCACCTAAGCTTGGGTTCAAGCTAGGGCCGACCACCCATGTACCAAGGCTTGGCCGGCCTTAGCTTGATCCACAAGCTAGCTTGGCCGGCCCCTACAACATGGGTATGAAGGTGGGTATAGGTGGGTATAGTACTCTATAAATAAGAGGCTACGATAGGAACTGAGAGGAGGAATTGGTTTTGGTCTCCCGATAAAATTAAGCATCCCGTGTTCGCCCCGAACACACAACTTAATTTTATCAATAATAATTTATTCCACTAGAGAACTATTATTGAACTACCGCACCAATCCCAAATTACATTTTTGGGCTCCTTCTTATTATGAGTGTGTTAGTCTCCCTGTGTTTAAGATGTCGAATGTCCACTAATTAAGTGAGTTACTGACAACTCATTTAATTAATATCTTAGTCCAAGAATAGTACCACTCAACTTTATCGTCATGTCGGACTAAGTCCACCTGCAGGGTTTAACATGACAATCCTTATGAGCTCTTCTTGGGGACATTATCAACCCAGATCACTAGGACACAGTTTCCTTCTATAATCAACAACACACACTATAAGTAATATCATTTCCCAACTTATCGGGCTTATTGATTTATCAAACTAAATCTCACCCATTGATAAATTAAAGAAATAAATATCAAATATATGTGCTTGTTATTATATCAGGATTAAGAGCACACACTTCCATAATAACTAAGGTCTTTGTTCCTTTATAAAGTCAGTATAAAAGAAACGACCTCTGATGGTCCTACTAAATACACTCTAAGTGTACTAGTGTAATTATATAGTTAAGATAAACTAATACCTAATTACACTACGACTTTCCAATGGTTTGTTCCTTTCCATTTTGGTCGTGAGCTACTGTTTATAATTTATAAGGTACTGATATCATTATCTTCTGTATGTGACACCACATACTATGTTATCTACAATATAAATTAATTGAACAACTACAAACAAATGTAGATAATTTGACCAAATGTGATTCTTTATTCAAAATAAATGTTTACAAAAGCTTAGGCTTTCAGTATACACTCTAACACACATGACGACTTCCTGTGCCACAATTACGTTCTTAGCGCGTTGGGCAATGCGCTATATAATGTATATTGCATGATAGAGACAACTAAATCTCTGTGGAAATCGCTAGAGAAGAAATACAAAATCGGAAATGCCGGACTGAAGAAATTCATCATCGGCCAGTTTTTGGATTTCAAAATGGTGGATTCCAAAAGCATCACGTCTCAAGTCCAAGACATGCACCTGATAATGCATGATCTGGACGCTGAAGGAATGTCGCTGAACGAGTCATTCAAGGTTGCTGCGGTAATCGAGAAACTCCCTCCGTCATGGAAGGGTTTCAAAAATTACCTAAAGCACAAGCAAAAGGAGATGAGACTTGAAGACCTTATCCTACGGTTGCAGATAGAGGAGGATAATAAAAAATTATCCAACTCTAGAGGAACGAAACGGACAGTCGACGAGATGTCCAACCTGACGGAATCAAAAGCCAAGAAGCCGAAATAACTGAAACAGTAGGCTCAAAGCAAGAAGTTCAAGGCACATACTACAACTATGGAAAGTTAGGACACATGTCCAAGGACTGCAGACGGCCGAAGAAGACAACCAAGAGTCAGAAGAATATTGCGAACCAGGTCGCAACTTCTGCTGACATAGATCTTAGCACCATGGATCTCACTGCGGTCGTGTTTGAAGCCAACATGGCGGACAACCCGAAGCAGTGGTGGATCGATACTAGAGCAACCCGCCACGTCTATTCTAACAAGGCGATGTTCTCCAAGTACACCCTGATAAGTGGAAGAAAGTTCTATATGGGCAATTCCATGACATCCCCAATTATTGGACTCAGAAAAGTAGTTCTAAAAATGACGTCTGGGAAGGAGCTAACTCTCATTGATGTGTTCCATGCTCCCGACATTAGGAAGAACTTAGTTTCTGGATCAGCACTTATTAAAGCCGGATTCAAACTAGTGTGCCAGTCCAACAACTTTGTACTTATGAAGAACGGTGTCTTCGTAGGAAAGGGGTATTTGGAACAAAATTTGTTAAAGATGGTTGTATTGACTGTACACTGTTATTTTAATGGTAATAAAATAAAAGCTTCCATGTAAAATACCGGAAAAATGACGAATATTAATAAGGGAATTTTTCGGAATTTTTGGACATTTTTCGGGAATTTTTCGGAGCTCGTACGGATGAGTTGACGGGGATAAAAACGGGGCCCGGAAAAGCCTATTCGGGCTACCCCATTTAAGTGAGAAAAAGTTGATTTTTTTTACTTTTTCTTTTTAAATTCCTTTTCTTTATTCTCCTCACCGAAAACTCTTCTCCCTACCCGAGCCTTCTCCTCTTCTTCTTCTCCTCTGCCGACGCCGACTCTCTTCTGTTGTGCCCTAACGAGCCGCGAGCCATACTGCCGCTCTTCCTCGCCGCACACCGGGACCCCCTTCCTCCTCCCAGTCCAAGCGCCGGCGACGCGTGAGCACAGCCGAGCAGAGACCTCTCTTCTCTGGTCCGACGAGTCACCCCGACCGAAGTCTTCTTCCTCTTCCTCTCTGGACCGAAACAGCGCCGGCCACCGCGACACCCATCTCCGGCCTGTGCCCTAGACTCAGCCCCGACGCCACTGCCGGCACCGGTTTCTCAGCGTCAGTCGCCGTCGCCGTGCCCTAGCACCGCCGCCGACACATCCCCTCACCTCTTGCCGCCGGCCACAGACCGAGCAGTGCCGACCATCACTGGAGACTGCTTGTTTCCATGCCCTAACACTGCCTTGCTGCCCTCTTTTGTGCTCTGGATCAGCAATCGGCCACTGCAGCCTCCCTTGTGCGTTGTTTGGTTGATCGCAGCCTAGCTCCTTGCCCTAAATCTGCCGAGCCCTAATTTGTTCTTCACTGCCGTGCCCTAGGTTTTCCCCTTGCTGGTGAGTGAGGTAAGCAGCTTACCTTTGTTGTTTCTTTGTATTTGATCACTGGTTGGATGCAGAAATAACTCACAGATGTGGTTGATTGATATCTAGGTTTGGTGTCAACGGGATTAAGCTGTTGTTGGAGCTGAGGAATCTGATCATATTTCGTACAATTAGGTGAGCATGTTTAGTGAATTTGGTTGGGTTCCTATGGAGGATGTTCCATGCTGTATAATTTTGTATAGGGTATTAGGTTATATCTGGGTTAGATTTAATTTTGGGGTAGGCAATTGGTTATGTTAATTAGGGTTTTCCCTAATTTAGTCTCGTGGATTTTATTTAGCTATTTAAATTCTTATGAATTTTAGCTAAATAAAAATATATATATATTGATTGGTACAGGACATTGATTCGAGACGGTGTCTCGACGAGGGATCAATTTCGGATTGGACCTTTTCTATTGGAGGCGGGTACTTTTGACTTATTGTCTTTGATATGCTTAGTAATGAAAATAATATGTTGCATTAATTGTGTTTCCTATTTGTTTCGGTTAATCACTGCCCACTACATGTTACCTGTTTGATTGATTGTTTGATTGCATCTCGTATTGATCTTGTACCCGATCTATCATGCTCATGGGTAGTGATATAACCATGTTTCACATGTTCAGGACCTAGGTTTGATACCTTATTGATCTGTATATCTTGATATGATCTATTCATTATGGTGCCCATTATTATATGTCCAGAGGTTGGTTTAGTATATTACCATGCTTAGTGACATGCACCATTTGCATGATCGCATGCTGTGCGATAGATTGCTCCATTATTGTCGAGCACATTGCCAGTTTCATCACTGTTCGGTGCTCCGTTGTGACGCTCATGGGTAGCGAGATACAGCGTGGTAGCACGTCAGTTTGACTCTTCCGGTGCTCCGTTGATCCGCTCAGGGGTAGTGTGACACAGCGTGTAGCACGTTAGAGATTCCTCCCCGTCATAGTGTACCGGGAGATGAGAGCATTGCGCTCCCCCATTTATGATTTGGGGTAGGAGTACGTATGTACTCCGACAGCATCCCGTCCACTCGATCACTCATCAGGAGTAGTGTTGCAGAGTGCACGGTTGTCACAGCCCTACCCACTCGGCCTCACTATTGTGTGTGAGATGATCGACTGACGTCAGGGGTGACCAGGACGCATCATTGGCATCATATGCATGATGCATTTATTGCTTGTGTTTGTGCTTGCTGCATTTATATGCTGCATATTGTTTGGATACCTATGTTTGATATGCATACAGGATTCCTATACCACTCGGACTGTTTGACCTTATACTCAGGACCTGGTTAGTACAGCATTCTCCTGTTTACTTCAGATGCATTCTTATCTTTCTTATCAGGAGACTGTACGCATGATTAGTGCTAGGTGTTGTTTCTTTACTTTGCATATCAACTGTACCTACTGAGTGTTGGACTCACCCCGCCTCCATTGTTGATATTTTCAGGTTGATGCTGTCAGGAGGGAGTTCCAGTCGCTAGTCCTCACTGCACGTAGTGCTGGTCCTGCAGACCTCCAGGATATGTTTGGTTTTCTTTGGTTTCTTTCCGTTTTAACTGTTTGAACTCGTTATGTTCTGGATTTATTTGCTTATGGACATGATATAGATTTTATTATATCGATGGATTTGGATTTGGTTTTTATTCTACTACATGCCTGCCTGGATGGCAGAAGAGGTGAGTTCGTCGGTTTTGAGCTTTACGAGTGTAGTTGAGTAGGGTGGTTTTTGAGTCAGAGTATTATTACTGCGTGGTTGTGTCAGCCAGAGGCTGAATATATATATAAACTGCGTGGTGATTGATTTTTATTATTGTTATGATTCCAGCCGCCTGTGGCTGAGTATTTAGTGCTTGTAGAAAATTTTTGATTGTCCGCCGTACAGGGGAGATGCTATCGAAATTTTCTCGGACAGGGACTCTTCTGGGGGCGTGACATTCCAACTATATTATTGAGTGTTTCAATTTATTGTATGATCGACTTGGGCATGTCAATAATAATACTCTGAAACGTTTCGTCAAACTAAATTTATTACCAAACATCAATGTTGATGAAACACACAAATGTGAAGTGTGCGTGAAAGCGAAAATGATGAGACTACCTTTTCATTGAATGGAAAGGTCAACAACTCCTCTAGAATTAGTACATAGTGATCTATGTGACTTAAAATTCGTGCCAACTAGAGGAGGTAAAAATTACTTTATTACTTTTATCGATGACTGCACGAGCTTCTGTTATGTCTTTTTTTAAAAAGTAAAGACGAAGCCCTAGAAGATTTCAGAACCTATAAAATGGAAGTTGAGAATCAACTTGATAAACGAATTAAAATAATTCATAACGATAGAGGTGGAGAATATGGTGCACCATTTGATGAATTCTGTTCAGAATCTAGAATTATCCATCAGACAACGGCGCCTTATTCACCTCAATCGAATGGTGTTGCCGAATGTAAAAATCGGACACTAAAGGAGATGATGAATGCTTCGCTGATAAATTCAGGCTTACTCCAGAACTTGTGGGGGGAAGCCATTTTATCAGCAAACCACATTCTCAACAAAATCCCTCACAAGAAAAATGATAAAACGCCATATGAACTATGGAAAGGTTGCGAGCCATCGTACAAATACTTGAAAGTGTGGGGGGTGCTTAGCAAAGGTCGAAGTACCTAAGCCAAAGCAAGTTAAGATCGGACCTAAAACGTTCGATGCGATATTTATCGGATATGCCCAAAACAATAGTGCATATCATTTTATAGTTCATAAGTCAGACATTCCTGATATTCATGTGGGTACAACCATAGAATCTCATAATGCAATATTCTTTGAAGACGTGTTCCCAAATAAGAAGGGAAACGTTCAAAGTAATGACAATGGAAGTTCTAACAAAGATGATGTTCCATAACTTAGTTGTCAGAAAAGGGTTATTGACAATCAAAGCGAAGAGCCACGTCAGAGCAAACAGACTAGAGTTGAGAAATCGTTTGGGTCAGATTTCATGACATTTATGTCAGAAATGGACCCAAGAACATTAAGCGAAGCTCTCTCTGGTCCTGACGCCCCACTGTGGAAGGAAGCTGTCAATAATGAAATCGAGTCCATCATGAATAACCATACTTGGGAATTAGTAGACCTTTCTTCTGGTACTAAACCATTAGGTTGTAAATGGATACTAAAATGCAAGTATAAAGCTGATGGATCGATTGACAAGTATAAGGCCAGACTTGTAGCCAAAGGGTACAAGTAAAATGAAGGCCTTGATTACTTCGATACCTACTCACCGATGACAAAGATTACATCCATACGAGTGCTGATAGCCATTGCAGCATTGTATGACCTTGAAATACACCAAATGGATCTTAAGACTGCGTTCTTAAATGGTGAGTTAGAAGAAGAAATTTACATGGAGCAACCTGAGGGGTTCGTAGCTCCTGGAAATGAGGGAAAGGTGTGTCGACTTGTCAAGTCATTGTACGGACTTAAACAAGCACCAAAACAATGACATGAAAAATTTGACAAAATAATACTGTCAAACAAATTCAGAATAAATGAATGTGACAAATACATTTATGTCAAAAGCACGCCTAAAAGTTATGTAATCGTTTATCTATACGTAGACAACATGCTCATAATGGGAAATAATCATGATGTAATCATGAGTACTAAGAAAATGTTGACCAATAATTTCAATATGAAAGATATGGGTCTAGCAGCAGATGTCATATTGGGAATTAAAATTCTTAGGACATCCATTGAGATAGTTTTAACATAATCCCATTATGTAGAGTCAGTATTGAAAAGATTCAAGTCTGGATAACATTTTCTGCATACGATCTCTCTACTGTAAAAACTCCTATGGATCTAAGTCAACACTTAGCGAAAAACCATGGTGAGCCCATATCGCAATTATAATATTCTCAGATAATTGGTAGTTTGATGTATCTCACAAACTGGACGCGTCTGGATATTGCCTGTGTGGTCAACAAATTGAGTCATTTTACAAGTAATCCAAACAATACCCATTGGAAAGCATTGATGCGAGTTCTTAGATATTTAAAATATACTATGAACTACGGATTACATTACGGAAAGTATCCCGTAGTCTTAGAGGGATTTTGTGATGCTAATTGGAGATAAAGATACAAAAGACTCCAAATCCACTACTGGATATGTATTCACGATTGGTGGGGGAGCAGTATCTTGGAAATCCACTAAACAGACGTGCATAGCTCTGTCAACAATGGAATCCGAGTTTATAGCACTTGACAAAGTAGCTGAAGAAGCTGAATGGCTGCGAAATTTCTTGAAAGATGTTCCGAGCTGGACGAAACCTGTGTCCACTGTACTTATCTACTGTGATAGTCAATAAGCAATTGGAAGGGCACAGAGTAGCATGTATAATGGTAAGTCACGTCATATACGTCGTCAACATAATACCATTAGGCAGTTGATCTCGAACGGAGTGATTGCAATCGACTATGTCAAATCTAAGGATAATTTAGCAGATCCCCTTATAAAGGGGCTAAGTCGAGATCAAGTATACTGCACATCAAGAAAAATTGGATTGAAAATCTACAACTAAAAACAACTATAGCAGTAACCCAACCTTGTTGACTGGAGATCCCAAGATCTTGATTCAATGGGGCAACGAAGTTACAAAAGTTGTGTAACAGCACAAGAGAAATGATTATCTCTACTATCCCAATCCTAGGATGATTTGGTGCTGTCCTACCACATGTAGTGAGGATAAGCTTATGCTTTTAATGACTTCTATACCTTATAAAGGTGGAGTATGGTGGGATACTCTTGATAGAAGTGTCACCTATGCGAGTGTGAAGACAGGTCGCTTCAATGAAATACTCATGAATCCAAGATGGTGTCCATGGCCGAAACGGAACCAACCATGAGAACAAAAGTGGGTGAGATAAGTCTCTGTGTGGGTGTTATTGTCTTAGTATACACCAACAATTGAGCAGTTCAAGATATCACGTTCACTGCGCAGCCTAGTATGCTTGATAGTGTTGGATCGAGACTGCGCTAGAGGGGGGGGGGGGTGAATAGCGCTCGCGGAAATTTCGTTCGTATCGGAATCGTAAAAAGTGTAAGAGTTAATGCAGCGGAGAAAACAGACACACAAGGACGCAAGAGATTTTTACTTCTTTCGGAGCCTAAGGCGACTCCTACTTGAAGGCCCGCGATCCTTGATCGCTTCCGATGGGCAACAACTATAAGCTCGATTATTACAAACTAAGTACTACAAAAAATGCGATAAAAGAAATCTATACCGACGACGAAAAGAGAAATCTTGGAGCTCTGGGTCGTCGGAGCAGCACTTCCGGGAGTCTTTCGGAGTAGCATGTTGAAGAAAGAAGACTTGGAATTCGTTGGTCTAAGCTGTTGGTCGAACCCCCTTTATAAATAGTGTTCAAGGCACCTTAAACAAGCTCCAAGGCGCCTTAAACGAGAGTTTTATCCCGATCTGCTCGCTGTGATAAACCTTTGACTGCCGCGACCTAAAGGCGCCTTCAACCCCTTCAAGGCGACTCCAAGCTGTCTAAGGCGCCTTCAGCCCATCCAAGGCGCCTTAAGCCTGCTCCTCGCGCCAGCTCAGGATTTTGAACCCGAGGCGCTTCCAAGCCCCATAGAGGCGCCTCGGACACTATTCATCCGAGGCAAATCTTCGTTATTTTGTACCTGCAAGACATGTTAGTCCCAAACAACATCCTGCAACACAAAGTTAGCACAAAATAACAGTATGGATAATAAAGAATGTTTAAGACAGTCTCCGGACTGTCCGGGTCTGACTTCGGATTTCTGACCGGAAACCCTAGGTCGACCCGACGCCTACTGTTCCCTCTACGGGGAACGCGTCCTCACCTACTCCACTCAGGAGATTTACCTGTTGCCAGTGCAATCCTCTAGATCGACTGGATTTTTGCTCAGCACTCGATACTTCCGGACTTTCTGCTGGACATCCGCTTCCCGGCTAGTCCAGTCTTTCACCTGGTTTGCGACACCAGGACTTTCCACCTAGGGTTACCACCCCCTAGGACTTTTTGCCTGAAGTCATCGACCTGCCAAGACTTTTCGCATAAGGTTACCACCCCCTATGACCTAGGGTTACCACCCCCTATGACCTAGGGTTACCACCCCCTAGGGTTTATCCCTTTGCCTAACCGCAGCTAGGACTTTCCTGAAATCCTCAAGTAGACTTGTTAGAATACAAAACATCTTAACTTTGAATTCTTTGCCATTATCAAAACATGAGTTCGATCGTCGGATGCTTCCCGCACCAACAATCTCCCCCTTTTTGATTATGGCAACTCAAATTCAATGTTAAGTAAACAAACGAATAGATAATCATTTAACACAGGCAAATTTGCTAATTATAGGTGAACACATTAACCATAGCAAATTTGCTAAACTATATGCTCCCCCTTAACTATTGCTCCCCCTTAACTGATGCTCCCCCTTTAATATTAATTTGAATTTTGCTACTCTCCCCCTTTGCCATATATCAAAAAAACAATAATAGACTTTTGAATAACTAGATACTTAACATTCATTTCTTATTTATGGCTAAGATGTATCTTTTTGATAGATTTTAAAGGCTAGGAGAAAAGTAATCTTTGAGGGTAATAAAAAAAATTTTGCAGGAATTTACAATGTTAGATTTCAAAGTTGGCTAGGCTCAGCAAGGATTTGAACTTTAAGATTGTAACTTAGCTTAGATCTTTAGAAGTATTGAATTTGAAAACTTAGGTTAATAGTAAACTTAAGTTTGAACAACATTTAAATTTGGTTTAGGTTATTTATTCAAATTCAGTTGGTCTTTAAGTCCAAGCATGAGTTATAATCAGTAGATTAACTTACTAGGTATCAGAGCTCTAAAGATCAAAACATGCTTAAGCAGAAAACTGAGTGTCCTTTTACCAACTGTCTAACCTTTAGCTACTGCTGACTGCCTATAGGGCAACAGCTTTCACATGGTTAGTCAAGTCAAGTTGATTTGATCCAGTTAGATTTGACTAGAGCTGGAAGACTCAACTTGATTAATGTATATTGCATATTTAACGTCCAGACTCATATCGATGCACAGATATAAGCATTTTTGAGTCCAGGCTGTACCATATGCATCTCACGCCGTTCTATGTCTTTCAAACACAATCAAGGTAAACTTAGGTGTTTGTGAGATGCTCTGGCTTAATTCTAGGGGAACATGATTTCTAGGGGAAAACTTAGGCTAACTCCAGAATTTTGAAAAATCTAGGAAATTGGGAATTTTGAAAATTATTTTTCCTAGAATTTGAAAAAAAAAACAAGACAACAAAATGAGACACCTACTCTACCCAACACATTCCTATTTGCCTTCTAAGTGCACTAAACTCAAGTTAGAGGTAAGGGTTTTGTAAAGATGTCAGCTAGGTTTGATTTGGACTCAACGTGGCTACTAACCTAGCTTTGTTCTTATTATATCACCGTGATCATCCAACTTGTTCCTAAAAACCCATTTGGTGTCTATTATTGATTTATCTATGGGTTTAGGTACAAGGTCACAGACTTGGTTTCTCTCAAATTGTGCTAATTCTTCCTGCATTGCAATCATCCAATCTGGATCAGGCAGGGCTTCTTCTATAGTCTTAGGTTCAATTTTAGAAATAAGGGCAATCTGACTAAGGTTTCTATAGGATGATCTAGTCCTGACTCCTAGGTTTGGGTCACCCAAAATTTGGTCAGGTGGGTGAGAGGTACTTACTCTAGTTGGTCTTATCTATGGGTCAGAAACTGGTTCTTCTGACTCATTAAGATTAGGTTGGATTTCATCATCTTCTATAGCTTTTGGATTAATGTTAATATTTTCATTTATATAAGGTAAGTTGTTTTCTTCATCAAATATTACATTAGTTGTTTCTTCAACTTTCAGGGTATTTTGATTATATACTCTAAAGGCCCTACTGGTAGAGGAGTATCCTAAGAATATTCCTTGGTTAGACTTGGGTGTAAATTTTCCTAAGTAATCTTTAGTATTTAAAATGTGAACTTTACACCCAAATACTTTTAGATAGTTTAGATTTGGGAATTTTATGATAGTAGAGTTCATATGGTGTTTTATTGTGAGATTTGTTAATTAAAATTATGTTTTGAATATAATTTGCAGTATTTATCGCTTTAGTCCAAAATTGATGATTTAAGTGATATTCGTTTAACATAGTCCTAGCGGCTTCTTGTAATGTTCTATTTTTACGTTCCACTAGACCATTTTGTTGGGAGGTTCTAGGACATGAAAATTCATGTTGGTATCCATTTATTTTACAAAATTGGGTAAACCTATGATTTTCAAATTCCCCTCCGTGATCACTTCTTATTCTTTTAATTTTAGTATCTTTTTTATTTTCCATTAAATTGCAAAAATTACTAAATATTTCATAGGTTTCATCTTTTGTTTTTAGAAATTTTACCCATGTGTACCTAGAGTAGTCATCAATTATTACTAAGCAATATTGGTTCTTGCTTAGTGATTTGGCTCCATGTGAATCAAATAGATCAAGGTGAAGGAGCTCAAGTATGGTGTTAGTTCTTTCTAGGTTGGTTGACTTGTGGGTTGACTTGGTTTGTTTTTCTTTTTGACACGCATCACAGATTGAGTTTTCAATAAATTTTAATTTGGGCAAACCTCTAACTAGACCATTTTGACTCATTTTTTAAATGAGTCTAGTGTGAGTGTGACCCAGCCTTCTGTGCCACAGTTGGGTTTCCTCTTGTTGTGTCAGGAGACACTTTATTGAGGATATTGATAAGTCAATTGTGTAGATGTTATTCTTTCTAAGTCCTTTAAGTTTAATTTCCGGGTTTTCAATATTTTTAACTAGACATCCAGATTTATCAAAATTGACTAGGTATCCGCTGTCACACAATTGACATATACTTAGTAAATTAAAGTTAAAATTTTCAACCAATAAAACATTTCGAATAATGAACTCGGAACTAAGTTCAATATTACCTTTTCCGATTACTTTAAGTTTACCGTCGTTGCCGAATGCAAGTGATCCTAGACTCTTGTACTTGAGTTTGGTAAACTTCAACTTATCTCCAGTCATATGTCTGGAGCATCCACTATCCAACATCCATTGATCCAATTCCTACACATGAAGTAGTTGAATTGGTTTCTTTTTAATGGATTTAAAGATAGCATGATTGAAGTAGACTCCTTAGATTTTCTATTTTACTCTATTGTAATCAAGGTAATTTAGCAAACACTTAAGCCTATGGTTATTAACGTTTTGAAATTTAACTTTAAAATAATTTTTAAATTTAGTTTTTGAAATAATTTTGAAATTTAGTTTTTGAAACTAATTTTAAAATTTAGTTTTTGAAATAATTTTTGAAATTTAGTTTTTGAAACTAATTTTGAGATTTAAGATAATTTTGACAGTTAAAAATAATTTTAAAAATAATTGTTAATTAACTCAATTTTAATTTTAATTTCTTAGTCATCTCACCCGATCTAAATTGTCAATCAGGGAATCCTATAATTGTTGTGAGATGAATTATTATTGAATTTGAGGGTCTGGTTTAACTTGCTGTTAGATTCAGGTTCAGCTTTGGGTTCAACAAGTAAGCATTCTTTGGATAAACTTTTGGGCTATGGTGAGTCACAAGGAGCTCATTAAAGTAACCATGCCTTCGAGGTTTTCCAAATAGTCCTACCCATTGAACTTAATACTCAACCTTGGTCTAACTAGTTGGGATTCATTTAAGGGTAGCTTCGGTCAGTTCCACTTGGCCAAATGCACCAGGTCGAAGCCATATCTTCCTAGACATGCGATGCCCAAGTTTCACTAACGTACTATCATCCAAAAATTTCACCGGTACTGTGGTTCAAGTTAAACTTAGCCCGTTTTTAAACTAGCATTAATTACCCTGTCGGGTAATCTACTCTTGTTTTACCCATTTCGGGTAAATTAGGTTCAGTTACCCTGTCGGGTAGTTCAGTTGGAGGTGCCAGCTAGTTTGGATCCACCATCTATTTTTGAATTTATAATTTAATTTAATTTTGAATTTTGAACTTAGAATTTATATTTTAGTTTCGAATTTTTAATTTTGATTTTGAATTTTGAATTTAGAATTTATAATTTAGTTTCGAATTTTCGAATTTTTAATTTGATTTTGAATTTTGAATTTAGAATTTATAATTTAGTTTCGAATTTTTAATTTGATTTTGAATTTTGAATTTTGAATTTAGAATTTATAATTTAGTTTCAAATTTTTAATTTTGATTTTTTTTTAGTTTAGAATTTATAATTTAGTTTCGAATTTTTAATTTGATTTTGAATTTTGATTTTAGAATTTATAATTTATAATTTATAATTTAGTTTCAAATTTTTTAATTTTGATTTTTTTTTTAGTTTAGAATTTTTAATTTTGAATTTTGAATTTGATTTTGAATTTTGAATTTTGAATTTTTAAAATTTTTAAGATCGTTTTCCTTTTAGCTTTCCCTGGATCATAGCCTCGATATGGTCTATCGAGGAAGTATATTTGATCCTTCGGAACCTAGTATTGGCCAAGTCCAACATGATTGATCAATTTGGACTTGGGGACCCATGCTTGGACTGATTTACTACTTTGTTTGTTTATTAAGGATAAATAAGATCTATATTTCTTTTTACTTTTATATCCCAGCCCAATTTTGTTGTAGACGGCTCTTTGTGTCCCAAGAATTAGGTCCAAATTCTTGGATCCTAGAGAGAACCGTTCTAAAGTATTTTTTAAATCTTTTACCTGATTTTTCAAACTAGAATTTTCTTCCTCAAGTTTTTGAACTTGAGTAGAATTTCCAGTTTGAACTTGATCAGGTAAAGAATTAGTGTTTGTCACTTCTTTAAGGATGGCTACTTCCTTTAGAAGTGATTTAATCCTAAGGTTTGACTTAGCTAGTTTGCGAAGTAAGTAATTAACTAAATTATTAAGCCTTGGAATACTTACAGTGGAGTCTGGCCCTTCTGAAACGGATGCGGATCCGTGGCTTTGCTCGGACTCGGCTTCTGACTCGCTCTCGATGATCTGGTCCCGGGCCATCAGTGCGAGTAGACTTGTTTGATCGAGTTCATCGTTGTCGTCCTCCGAAGAAGATTCGTCCTAGGTTGCTTTCAGGGCCTTCTTTCTTCTTTGCTTTTTGGCCTCCTTTTGGTTGGGACAGTTGGCTTTGATATGCCCCTTCTGGTTGCACCCGTAACAAGTGACTTCGAACTTTACCTTTGAGTTCGGTTGGGCCTCCCTGGATTGAACTGCCTTCTTCAGATCTTTCTTGTTGAAGCCCTTCTTCTTCTTGTAGAGCTTCTTCACAAGATTCACGAGTCGCTGGTCAGTTCATCCTCTGAATCTTCTGAGTCGGGTTCGTCTTCTGATTCCGATTCAATTTTTCGCCGTACTCTTGATTCCCGTGTTCGACTCGTACCTGCAACCAAAGCAATACCCTTCTCAGATGGCTGTGCATTAGTTTGTTCATGAAGTTCAAATTCAGAAAATAACTCGTCTAACTTTAAAGAAGATAAGTCTTTGGAGACCTTTTAGGCATCTACCATTGATGCCCACAATGTACTCCTTGGAAACGAATTTAATGCGTACCTTATTACGTCCCAATTTTCGACTCTCTGTCCAATTGCATGAAGAGAGTTGAGAATGTCCTGGATGCGCGCGTGAAGCTGGCTCGCCGTCTCACCTTCCTGCATTTTTAAATTATACAATTTATTAAATAATAAATCTCTTTTACTTACTTTTGTATCCGTGGTGCCCTCGTGGAGTTCGATCAGCTTTTCCCAGAGTTCCTTTGCGGTTGAAAAGGGACCGACTCTGTTGAGCTCCTCCTTGGTAAGACTGCACTGGATGGTGCAGGTAGCTTTGGCGTCGGCTTCCACCTTTTTGATAAAGGCTGGCTCCCAGTTCTCATAGGATGTAAGCTTACCGTCTGTATCAGTTGGTAGTTGAAGTCCTGTCTTGACTATCATCCATGTGTTGAACTGGATCTTCAGATATATCTCCATTCGCCCCTTCCAATATCCGAAGTCTTCTCCGGAAAATAGTGGGGGACGAACAGTGCTATATCCTTCTTGTTGAGTCATTTTAGACCTAAACAAAAAAAAACAAAGAGATCTATTATAAGACTGAGTCTTGGATTAGTAGTGCGGGAGGAAGAAGAAAAAAATAACGAGCTCAAGTAGTATTGACCAACTTTGAGCAACACTGATTAGAAAAGAATTAGAACTTTAGCTAATTAGCTAATTTCTAATTCACTCCAAAACAAAATACCACGAAAAAAAACTGTTTTTGAATGGTGGTTGCACCAATTCAAAACAACCCCGCTCTGATACCAATTGTTGGATCGAGACCGCGCTAGAGGGGGGTGAATAGCGCTCGCGGAAATTTCGTTCGTATCGGAATCGTAAAAAGTGTAAGAGTTAATGCAGCGGAGAAAACAGACACACAAAGATGCAAGAGATTTTTACTTCGTTCGGAGCCTAAGGCGACTCCTACTCGAAGACCCGCAATCCTTGATCGCTTCCGATGGGCAACAACTATAAGCTCGATTATTACAAACTAAGTATTACAAGAAATGCGATAAAAGAAATCTATACCGACGACGAAAAGAGAAATCTTGGAGCTCTGGGTCGTCGGAGACTTGTAGCAGCACTTCCGGGAGTCTTTCGGAGTAGCACGTTGAAGAAAGAAGACTTGGAATTCGTTGGTCTGAGCTGCTGGTCGAACCCCCTTTATAAATAGTGTTCAAGGTGCCTTAAACAAGCTCCAAGGCGCCTTAAACGAGAGTTTTATCCCGATCTGCTCACTGTGATAACCCTTTGACTGCCGCGACCTAAAGGCGCCTTCAACCCCTTCAAGGCGCCTCCAAGCTGTCTAAGGCACCTTCAGCCCATCCAAGGCGCCTTAAGCCTGCTCCTCGCGCCAGCTCAAGATTTTGAACCCGAGGCGCCTCCAAGCCCCATGGAGGCGCCTCGGACACTGTTCATCCGAGGCAAATCTTCGTATTTTGTGCCTGCAAGACATGTTAGTCCCAAACAACTTCCTGCAACACAAAGTTAGCACAAAATAACAGTATGGATAATAAAGAATGTTTAAGACAGTCTCCGGACTGTCCAGGTCTGACTTCGGATTTCCGACCGGAAACCCTAGGTCGACCCGACGCCTACTGTTCCCTCTACGGGGAACGCGTCCTCACCTACTCCACTCAGGAGATTTACCTGTTGCCAGTGCAATCCTCTAGATCGACTGGACTTTTTCTCAGCACTCGATACTTCCGGACTTTCTGCTGGACATCCGCTTCCCGGCTAGTCCAGTCTTTCACCTGGTTCGCGACACCAGGACTTTCCACCTAGGGTTACCACCCCATAGGACTTTTTGCCTGAAGTCATCGACCTGCCAAGACTTTCTGCATAGGGTTACCACCCCCTATGACCTAGGGTTACCACCCCTAGGGTTTATTCCTTTGCATAACCGCAGCTAGGACTTTCCTGAAATCCTCAAGTAGACTTGTTAGAATACAAAACATCTTAACTTTGAATTCTTTGCCATTATCAAAACACGAGTTCGATCGTCGGATGCTTCCCGCACCAACAGATAGCATTCCACTACGGAAGGTTCAAAGCCACAAGTTACCTTTCCCGATGCATTGACTTATCGATTGGACTCTTGTAAAGTGTCAGCATGCATACATGCACTACATGCATTAATTTCCATTCATGTGAGAGATTGTTGAATACGATTTTGTAAACCAAAATCTTGGTGTCATTGATCGTTGAATGCCAAGTTTGACTTCAAAATCAATATCTACGTTTCACGTAGATAAATCTGGACTATTAATTTGCTCAAAACCGATTACGGATGAATAAGAAATTAATTGTTTAAAGACGTGCTCAAATTAATATTAAGGAAAAAGATGAGATTTTTTGTCCCACATCGTTAATCGGCGAGAGCCAGCGTTTCCTTATACGTGTTGTTGTGCAAATGTTGTTAATACAAAAGCACAGGTGCTCTCTATCCTTGGGCGAGCAGGTGCTCGCACCTGCGAGCCCGCTACCCGCGCAAATATGAAGAGTTATATCTCTTCAGATCTGATGGTTGAAATTAAAAGTCATTTGAAGAGTTATATCTCTTCAGATCTGATGGCTGAGATCAAAAGACCTTTAAAGGGTTATACCCTTTCAAAATGAATGATCCAGATCAGTCCAAACCAAGGGTTACTTGTCTCTTCATCCAATATAAATAGATCCCTCTCCTTCTTGGAAATCATTCATTCGAAAAACATTTGCATTCAAATCATTCGTCCATCTCTTGCATAAGAAGAGTCCAAAAAGCCTACGAGAAGGTTCGTCGGTCTCGAAATTTGAAGTGCTACTATTTTGAGACGTCGTCGTTGTATCTTGAGAACGAATTGTTGCTATTCGTGAGCACCGAAGCGGAGCAATATCATTTTACGGAGATAGTGTCGAACACTAGCCTCGACGATAACTCAGTTTACTTCCTCCCGACAGTAATCTCTCGGAAATCCCGACAATCAACTAAAATCAACTATGTCAAATATCGAAGAGTAAATCCAGAGATTCGAGGACCTCACTGAATATCCTGTTCAATTTGAAATTCATGTAGCCAACTCTGACTTATGAGCATTCTATTTGATCTGGAATTTATGCATTTGACTCTCCGAGTCAACTATCAAATCTCTGTTCACTTTTGAAATACTCTGAGTCAATTGTTCAAATCTATGTTCACTTATGAACATTGAATTATGTGAAATTCACTTTTGACTCTCCGAGTTGACTTACAAACATTATGTTTGTTTCACAAAATATTAGTTGACTCCTATAGTCAATTGTACAACATTTTATTTCTTCCCATACGAGACCATGAGTTCAAACAAATTGTAGTTACCATTAGTGGACTGTACATGCACAATAGTAGCCATTCCTTTTTGCTCTATGCGTTATTCTATAGGTTAACCTTAGTCTGAACAAATTGTAGTTACCATTAGTGGACTGTACATGCACAATAGTAGCCATTCCTTTTTGCTCTATGCGTTATTCTATAGGTTAACCTTAGTCTATACATATTTCATTCTATGATTTGTCACTCTAGCATTTCTATTAATAGCGGATCATATGTCTTACTGTCGTATTTTTACTTTTCTATTTGCTTCATTAGAGGTTGATATTAACAATGATAACATTAAATCCATGTCAATTTTTGACAAAATATGATTTAGGCAATTTTCACTAGTTAAGATGGAAAAAGCAAATAGAGTCCTAGTATGAAAGGATGGGAGGCAGGTTCAACCTAGGCCTGGGAGGATGAGGGCATTTCAAAGTTTGATTAGGTAAGGTTGTCACAGTTAGGAACACCTCCACCTACTCTGTCTACATAGAACAGAGTGACTCGACTTCAAAAGACAGTCGCTCAAGATTCCAATGAATGGAGGAGCAACAACGCCCGCTCCTAAGACTAGACTTTATTTTGCTTCACCTAGTAGCTATTTGTCTAAGTTCACTTTAGTACATGTATTGTATTACTTTATTTTGACTAGTGTTTGATTTGATCTCACTAGTTGACTTCTTATTTGACTATCTTAATTTTTTTAACTAGGTTTAATTTCATTGTTTTATGGTCTTTAACCTATTTTGAATTATTGACTTTAATTGACTATTGCATGTTCAACTGTTTAGTTATCTTTATGTATACATTGTATGCACCAATACATGGAAATGTAATCTTTAAAGGTATCTTCAAAAACTAACTTGATTTAAAAAAAATATTATTGTAATTTAAAAAAATAAGGGGTAATTTTTTGCAAAAATATTATTTTCAAGCAACTCTTTTTAATATTTAAAAATTTCTTCAAAATTTATGAATCTTATTTCAATTCTTTTGTAACTCCATTTTTATGTATGCCAAAAAGGAAGAAAAGGAAAAGAATTTTAAAGTTGAGAGAGAAAAGAAAACAGAGTGGAAAAATAAAAATAAATAAATAAAAAAGGAAAAACTTAAAATTTTAAAATTAAGTAATTATTTTCATTTTCATTTCAATTTTCATTTCCATCTCAATATTAAATCTATACTCATAGTCATTCTAGTCATTTAGCCAAATACATCTAAATCTAATTGTCACATATTAAGAAAGAGGAGATTATTGGTATAGTGTTCACCATATCAAACTTGTGTTTTGATATATGATGAAGAAGTTTAAAGTTAGAATTTGTTATGGATCTAACATGTTTGTCAAACATGTAGGTGTAGAAAACTTTACAAGAAGAATTGATTGGTCAGGTGACCAAGAACCAAGCAAAAGTACAATTCTAGTGGGTTAGGTGACTAGACACTAGGTAGCAAAAGCTTTGATGGGTTAGGTAATTGGACATCAAGTAATTCTATTGGTCAGGTGATCAAACACTAGGTAAGAGAAGTCCAAAGAGACCCGACGTCAAACTAGTAGGTCAGGTAGCCAAACTCTGATGGGTCAAGTGACCAAACATTAGAAGTAGTGGAAGTCTCGATACATTATATGATGTAACACCAAACAAAGGTAAGTTTGAGATATAAGGCAGGAAAGCTATGTGAGATTTTCTGACACAGAAAGTAGTAAGGAGTGCTTCAACATTTTGGTGTTAGTATTAATACCTAAGCACAAATCTAATGGAGAAATCACTTTGTGTTTCAAAGTTAAAGTGGGCAACAATTGTTGTCTAAATATAGTATATGTGCACGGACTAACTTTATGGTGCAGGAAATAGGTCAAGGTTGTAGGTCCGCGTTAGGTTGGCTAGAGGGGGGTGAATAACCTATAAATTAAATTTAAAACTATCTCTTTCTAGTTGAACTCAGCAAACATGTCAAGGTTAAGGTTGTAGGTCCGTGTTAGGTTGGTTAGAGGGGGTGAATAACCTACAAATTAAATTTAAAACTATCTCTCTCTGTTTGAACTCAGCAAAGACGAACACACGTTAGTTGAATAAATGAAAACATAAACTAAATAAAGATGAGGCAAAGAACTTTACTTAGTTACAACCGAGAAGGTTGTTAATCCAAGGCAAATAAGAGTTCACTAAACTTCTCCTTCGATGAAGACAGAGTAACCTCTTACAGACATTTGACAACGCATATTTACACAGTAGAGCAAAGAAATGAAAATACAGGGTTGTTAACTAGTGTTGTATTTGTTGGTTGCTATTGGGAATGTGAGATCTCGGAAAATTTAAATAAATAGGGTTATTTCAGAAATAGCCTTATAATATTTTTTCGGAATTTTTAGAAATTTTCTGGGAATTTTTCGGAGCTCGTACGACGAGTTTTGAGGGGGATTAATTACGGGTACGGATAAAGCCTGTTTGGGATACCCGTTTAAGTGAGGAATTGTTTAATTATAAATTCCTTTTTATTCCTCAACCAAACGCCGTTTTCCCGAATCGAGCCTCTTCCTCCTCTTTCCCGATCTCCCCTCCCTTCTCTCTGTTCTCTCTTGCGGACGAAGCAAAGCCGACGGTTCCGGCGGCTGTCGACCTCGACGGAAACCAGTGGAGTCATCGGAGCTTGCTGGAGCACGATGGGATTGGTGGAGTACCGATCTCCTTCGATCGAGGGGTTGCGGTTTGGTGGATTCAACGATCGATCGTCGGCGATACGGCAACTAGGGCACGGCAGGGGGTTGATTCGTGTTGTCTCCTAGCCAATCGACCTTCCCTTTCCTTTCCTCGCACTGCTCACAGTGCGATCCATCTCTTCCTTGGCCGGATCTGGATCGAGCCGTGCCACCCGATCGCCGGCGTGGAAGGGGCGATTAGGGCTTCAATGGGTAAGCAATCCGAACCTTATTCCTCTTTCCTGTTCTTTGATTTGTGCCCTAGATCGCCGGGAGCCATTCCCCCGATCTCTTCTCTATTCACCGATACCCTGTTCTTGATCCTCATCTTCTTGTGGTTGATTAGGTCTCGGTTGAAGATGATGGGATCATTTGAGCTGTCGGCAGAGGCTAGGAGAGTTCTTGCTTGATTGGTGATCTCCATCGCTTGACCTCCTGCTTGATCAGATTGATAGCAGCAAGGTGAGGTCTTGTTCTGTTCTTGCTGTGGAGTTGTTCTTGGTTCCGACAACACTTCAATCGGTAGCTTCTCTGGTTCCAGCAATCAACAGCAACTGGATCGAGGTAAGGTGTGTAGGGTTTGTTTTGTTTAGATGATTGATCTTAGTGTGGATGAATTAGGGTTTATGTATTGGTTGAGTAGTTGGATGTAGATTTGATCTTAGATGTAGACCATTGTTGGATTTGATTATTTAGGTTTGGATTCTAGTAGTGGTTATTTGTGATTAGATCTAATTGCTTAGATTAACCTAAATGGAATGATTAGGGTTAAGACAAGTAACCCTAATCGACTATTGGATTTAATTTAGGTATTGGATAACTAGTCTAATTGGTAACTAAGGATTAGGAAATTATTCCTAATTAACCGTTAGAAAGGTGGAGGGTTATAGGTTAGGGTTTGTCCCTAAATTTCTGTTTAGGATTTATTTAGCTATTTGTTTGTATTCTAGCTAAATAAATGTAAATGTATTTATTTACACAGGACTCTGATTCGAGACAAGCATCCCGACATTGAATTAGGACTGGATTGTACCTTCTTTTGAGGCGGGTACCCTTTGACTTATCTCTTGATAGTGTCTTATGATATGTGCAGTTTATATATACTTACTAGTGATTGGTAGATTTATCATTTCCCCGATTATAGTTTATTCGATACTTGCAGGCGGGTACCCTTTGACTTATCTTTTGATACTGTCTTATGATATGTATAGTTTATATATAGTTACTAGTGATAGATGGTAGATTTATTTCTTCCCTGGTCTTAGCTTAGTTGATACCTATCACATGCTTCTACTGTTAGATGCTTTACATTAGTCTGGTTTACTTTTATCTCCTGCCATGTGTATATGTGTTCGTGGTTATGGTTACTTATAGTGCTTATCTACCCATGATTAGATGTTGGAGATACTTGTTATATATTGTTGGATTCATGTTGTTTATATCTCTGTTATATACCTACGTTTACTTTTTTTGGCACCTACGTATATGGAGGAGGATACGTTCAGGTATGACATTCTGTAGCCGCATGCACCATACCGCATGATTGCATGCTGGGCGATGGACGACTCCATTATTGTTGAGCTCGTCGGCCGGCTACATGAGGGCCTGCACACAACGTGTCTACTGCATGGGTAGTGGCACAGCACTCAGGGTGTGTATGGCAGGTTGCTCGGTGGTGCACCGCCGGGGTGCTCATGGGTAGCACGATACAGCGGGGTTGCAGCCGGGATCCCTCCCCGTCATCGCGTACCGGGAGTTGAGAGCATTGCGCTCCCTCACTATGTTTGAGGTAGGAGGATAAGTGTACTCCGACAGCATCCCGTCCACTCGGTTACTCTTCAGGGGTAGTGACGGCAGAGTGCACGGTGTCACAGCCCTACCCACGCGGTCTCACCATTGTGTGTGAGATACAGACTGGCGTCAGGGGTGACCATGTCATATTGCATCATATGCACAGATTGCATTTATTGTGATTGTTGCATATTGGATGATGCACTTGGGTGACTGCATATGATTGACATGCATACAAGATACATGCGTATTTGTTCTGACTATCTTTATCTGTGTATGTCCACAGTCATTCGCCCAAGCCTCGCAGGTGAGTACAGTTTATTTCAGTTATGCATTTCTTATTATTCTTGCTGTAAACTGTATTACATGCTTCTGGTTACTCATTACAGTTTATTCAGCTATGCATACCTGTTATATTGTTAGGAGACTGTACTGTAGGTCCTATGGTTTAGGAGACTGTACCGTAGGATATTACTGGTAGTTATATGTTGTTGTACATATCTATTGGATTACCTGCTGAGTTCTTTGAACTCACCCCGTTGTTACTATTTTTCAGGTTGAGGCCGTCGGGAGATATTCTAGTCGCTAGCCCCATTATCGCGAGGATTTTCTGTGTCAGATTATATTTTGCTTTTGCATCTTATATACTGGTATTGTGGGTTTGTATTGTGGACTTTACATTGAACATTCGGGTTTACTACTTTTGGTTTTCCGCTGCGGTTGTATTTTCATTACTTCGTGGATTTATTTTCTTCGTTGTAGTGGAGTAGGCTGTTTACATATATCTTCGGGGTTCTATATCGTCTTTCCTTATTAAACTGCGTGGATTGATCATATATTATATCTGTGTAGAAATATTGAATATAACTGCGTGGATTGATTTACTATTTGTCTGTATTGTTCCGGCCGAGTGTGGCCGAGGTATTGATATATGTATACTGAGATTCATATTGTCCGCCGTACAGGGGAGATGCTGCCGAAATTTCTTCGGACAGGGACTACCTGGGGCGTGACAGGGAATATCGTACCGGTTCCCCTGTACGAAAATTTTGTACAAGTCCTGAACCATTCCTAGCAACCTATTGTGTTCTTTAGAAATTAAATTTGGAATCGTAAACGGAACTTAACATTATTGATTCCAAATTCAACATATCTATTCTTAGTGGTTTAGAATTGGATAGCAAACGATGCTTAATATTATTGATCCAAATCCACCCATGTTACAAATTCAATTAAATATTAATTTCAGAGATTGACTTCCAGGTTAAACATGGCGAGGCACTAGACCTTCTTGGGTATGGGAGCATCCACCACTTCCTAGACAAAGTCTTTCAATGAAATTTAATATTTAATTTCCTTATAGTAACCCTAGGTTTAACCAAAAAGAACAATCGAATCACAAATTCGAAAAACAAAAGAAACACAAAATCGAAAACATAAATTCAATAACCTAGATTCATTAGCCTCTTGTGTTTGGTATTTCAAAATCCATACAAAGAAAACTAGTATGATGCAGAATAGAATTACTAGTTATACCTTTCTTTGTAAGCAACAACCTCTTGATCTTCTATCGTATTCCTCTTCTTATCTTGAACGTTGTGTGGGCAATGATCTATCGAGATGAGAACCACCAAGACACCTTCCTTCTTGCAAGTTTCGGCCACTAACCTTCAAGCTCCAAGGGATGCTAGAACAAAGCCACCTTTCTCTCCTTCTTCTCCTAGCAAGAACCAGCCACCACAAGAACTCCAAGAGAGGGATGCACCGGCCACTAAAGAAGAAGAGAAAAGGAAGAGTATAGGGCCGACCACACCAAGGAAGAGAAGAGAGAAACAATAGAAGATATGTTGTAGGGTGAGGCACCTCTACCCTCTCTTTTATATTCCTTGGTCTTGGCAAATAAGGAAATTTAATTATTATTAAAATTTCCTTATTTTCCTTGCCATTGGTTAATAAGGAAAATTTAATTAAAAATTCCTTTTAACCCTTCTCATGGCCGACCCCTATAAGTGCTCCAAATAAGGCAAGTTTTAAACACAAAATTAAAACTTCCTTATTTGTTTCCGGAAATGTTAAAAATAAAATTTCTCTTTAAAAATTCCCTTCATGGTTGGTTATAAAATGAAACTTTTATAAATTAAAATCTCTCTATTAAAACATGTGGATGATTACAAAAAGGAAAGTTTTCTCAAAATTAAAATCTTCCTTTCAATTTACAAATAAGGAAAGATATCAAATCTTTTCTCTTAATCTTTTGTAGAAACTATAAAAAAAAATTTTAATTTTAAAACTCTCTTTTAAAATCATGAGGATGGTTACATAAAAGGAAAGTTTTCTCAAAAATTAAAATCTTCCTTTTAACTACAAATAAGGAAAGATATCAAACCTTTCTCTTAATCTTTTGTAGAAAACTATAAAAGGAAAGATTTAAATTTTAAACTCTCTTTTAAAACCATGGCTTCCACATAAGAAAAGATTTTAAAAAATAAAATCCTTTTATTTTATATGGCCAGCCACCCCAAGCATGGGCTCCAAGCTATGGCCGGCCACCCTATTTAGCTCAAGCCTTTAGCTTGGCCGGCCCAAGCTTGCTTGGCCGGCCCAAGCTTGCTTGGCCGGCCAAAGCTTGCTTGGTCGGCCACCTAAGGGTGGGTAGGAAGTGGGTATTTGGTGGATATAATTCTCTATAAATAAGAGGCTACGATGGGGACGGAGAGGAGGAATTGGTTTTCGTCTTCCAATGAAATTAAGCTTCCCGTGTTCACCCCGAACACCTAACTTAATTTCATCAATAATAATTCATACCACTAAAGAATTATTATTGAACTACCGCACCAATCTTAAATTACATTTTGGGCTCCTTCTTATCATGAGTGTGTTAATCTCCTTGTGTTTAAGATGTCGAATGTTCACTAATTAAATGAGTTACTGACAACTCACTTTAATTAATATCTTAGTCCAAGAGTAGTACCACTCAACATTATCGTCATGTCGGACTAAGTCCACCTGCAGGGTAAACATGACAATCCTTATGAGCTCCTCTTGGGGACATTATCAACCTAGATTACTCTATAATCAACAACACACACTATAAATAATATCATTTCCTAACTTATCGGGCCTCTTGATTTATCGAACTAAATCTCACTCATTGATAAGTCAAAGAAATAAATACTAGATATATGTGCTTGTTATTATATCAGGATTAAAAGCACACACTTCCACAATAACAAAGGTCTTGTTATTTTATTCAGTCAGTATAAAAAGAACTTACCTTAAACGGTCCTGCTCAAGACACTCAGAGTGTACTAGTGTAATTTTATAGTTAAAATAAACTAATACCAAATTACACTATGACTATTCCAATGGTTTGTTCCTTTCCATCTTAGTCGTGAGTTACTATTTATAATTTATAAGGAATTGATAACATGATCTTCTATGTATGACACCACACACCATGTTATCTACAATATAAATTAATTGAACAACTACACTTAGCATACAAATGTAGACATTTGACCAATGTGATTCTTTATTTCAAAATAAATATTTACAAAAAGCTAGGCTTTTAGTATACACTCTAACAGTATTAAACTATGAGGACCATGACACTATTATAGTCCACTGATCGAAAATAACTATTTACTGACATGTCACATTCTGAGCGCCTGGATCTTGTCCGGGCGCTTGAACTGGTCATCTTGATCCACTTCGCAATGACTTCCTAATAAGTTTCTTATCATTGCCCGGGCGCTTGGACCGGTTTGAGCGCCTAGAGACTGCTGACGTGAACTCCGAAGTTGATCCTCGTTGCAACGACTCGAATATGTGCCTGACTTGGCCCGAGCTGATCCGGGAGCCTGGGCCAAGTCAACTTGTCATTGACTTGTCCGACTACTTCTTCGGTCGCTTGGATGATTTTTCCGCCATCGAGAGTTGAACTCACTCGAACCCAACTTCAGCCTTCTCCTCAAGAAGTCTTCCTTCTGGCTTCTCATTCCTCAGAAGCGCCGCGTGTGTTAGTTTCATTTGTGGTGTATTCTTCCACAACACCTCATCCCTCGGATGCATCGATCTCATCGACTCGTTTCCCATACCATCATTCTCACTAACTACGTCTTCCGCTCAACTTCTTGTGCTCCTAAGTCTCTGCACACTTAGACATAAAACATCAAATATGTAGAGCTTAACTTAACTTGGTTGATCACATCAAAACCAACCCGCGATACTAACAATCTCTCCCTTTAAGATGTGCATTATTAACCCAAGTTAAGTTAGTGTAAAAATAAAAATAAAACATTTATTTGCATTTATAACATGACATATATTTGCAATAAAAAAATTTAAACCTCCCCTTAACTTAATCTCTATTTCTCCCCCTTTGATCATATAAAAAATAGCAAAAATATGAAAAAAAATAGAAAAATATTGAAAAGTTTTCTAGGAGTACAAAACAGAATTTTTAGTGATATGTCTTTCTATCAAAATTTATTTTCAAAGAAATATTTTTTATCAATTAATTCTCAATTTTGATAAAAATAATTTTTAGGTTTCAAAAAATTCTGAATTTTTTTTTGGACAAATAGAAAAAATCAAATTAGGAGAAAATTTTTTACAACAAACAATTTTTTTACTAGAAATAATAGTTTTTGTATAGACATAATCATTTTTGAATTTAAATGATTATAAATAGATTTAGAGTCCTAAAAATCTAGCTGATTTTTCTAAGTATTCAACCTACTTCGTCTGAAAAATTAGTTTTTATAAAAAATTTTAAATTTTAAAATTATATTTTTGATCAAAAATTAAATAAAAATTTATACAATTGTCAAAAAAATCTCAATATTTTTTATTCTAATAGAAAACCTAATTTATTATCAAAAAAATTAATTTTTTCAAAAATAAAATTTTGAAATTCAAATTTTTGTTAGCAAATTCATAAAAATAATATAACAAAGAATTTTGAAAAATTTTCTATTAGTTGATAATAAATTAAATTTTTATAACAAAATTGGATAAAAAAAATATAAGGAAAAGATCTAAGAATTTATTTTTTGCTAAAATTAAATAATTTAAAACAATTCAAAAATTCTTACACGCATGAAATGAATTTAACAATTTAGTACATATTTTGATATCCAAAATAAGTTTCTACCTACTGGATTTATCAAGTATTTTCTAGAAATATTACTCCTAGGTACTTTTGCAATTTTCCCATTATGGTTCATAATATACCAATTAAGTCCTCTAAAATTTTTAAAATTTGGAATAAAAGAATCTGAGAATGAAGAATTTTTCAAGAATTCTATTTGTTCTTTTAATTTAGTTTTCATTTTTAATTCTATCAAAATCTTCTAATAGACATGGCTTAGCTAAAATAGTTTTCAATTCCATATTATCTTTTTTTAATTTAATATATTTAGATCTTAACTTGTAAAAAGATTTAGTCATTAATTTAATACTTGAATATAGCTAATCAAGAGGTAAAAGACATAACTTACTTACCATGTCTAATATGAAGTTGGATTATCCCCCTTCATCGCTGTTGTCTTCTGATATAGCTCCCCCTTCATCGATGCTTTCTTCTGAGATTGTTTCTCCATTTGATTCTTGGTGATTGACCATTAGTGCTAGTTCGACATATTTTTTTTCGGACTCCGATGACGATGCTTCATCCCACGTGGCCTGAGGTTTTTGTGTTTACACTTGCTTGACCCTTTATTTTTTAGTCTTGGACAATTGTCCTTTAAATGTCCCTCTTCGTCACAGTTACAACATTTGATTGTTCTTTTACCTCATGAATTTTTCTTGTCCTGCATCTCATTAAGCTTGTTAGATTTAAAGAACTTTTTGAACTTTCTTATCATATATGTACACTTCTTGATCCGCTCGAGGGACGACTCCGAATCTGGTTCAACCTTCCTTGTTCTCAAGGTGATGTTTTTGTTCGACTCCTTATCCTTTCTCATGCCTATACATCTAGACTCATGTAATTTAGAAGTAGAAAATAAATTTTCTAAGCTACTTACCTTGAGGTCCTTGGAAATATAGTAGACATCTACTATCGACGCCCATTCAGGTGTTATCGGGAATGCATTTAGAGTATACCTTATTAAATCCCAATTCATTACCATTTCTCTAAGGTTGTTGAGTTTGATGATTAGTTCCTTGATTTTTGTATGCAGTTGAGCCACCGTTTCACCCTTTTTCATCCGGAGGTTTGTCAGTTGATTCCGAAACAGTCTCATTTTGCTAGCTCAACCTCCAAGGTTCCTTCATGCAACTCTAGGAATTTCTCCCTGAGTTCTTTGACTGACTGGTAGTCTTAGATTTGGTTGACTTCTTATGGAGGTAGAACGCTTAATAGATGAAACTCTATCTTACTGTTTGTCACGAAGTCCTCTCTCTATTTTTTAGTCCAACAGTACTCTTCAATTTCTCCTCCATCCCATTTTTCGGTACTATAAAACCATATTTCATTATTAATAAAATGTCAAAATCAGTTTTGAAATACACCTCCATTTTCTTCTTCTAAGCGGTGAATTCTCCCTCAAACTTTGGTAGATAAATGCTAGATTCGACCATATATTTACTGCTTTAGCTAACAGTTAGTCCTTATGAGATTGTTAGACTCTGATACCAATTGTAGGTCCGCATTAGGCAGGCTAGAGCGGATGAATAACATGCAAATTAAATTTAAAACTATCTCTTGCTATTTGAACTCAACAAAGATGAACACATATTAGTTGAACAAATAAAAACATAAACTGAATAAAGATGAGGCAAAGATCTTTATTTGGTTACAACTGGGGAGATTGTTATAAATAAGAGCTCACTAAACTTCTCCTTCGGTGAAGGCGAAGTAGCCTTTTACATACGTTTATAGCACAGATTTACAAAGCAGAGTATAGAAATGAATGTACAAGTTTGTTAACGAGGGTTGTATTGAACTATGAGGACCATAACACTATTTATGGGCCACTGATTGAAAATAATCGTTTGTTGATGTGTTGCATTTCGGGTGCCTGGACCTTGTTTAGCCGCCTAAACTGGTTGCCTTGATCCACTTCGCAATGATTTCCTAATAAGCTTCTTATCATTGCCCAGGTGCCTGGATCGGTCCGGGCGCTCGGAGGCTGCTGACGTGGACTTTGAAGTTGATCTTCACTGCAAGGACTCAAATAGGCACCTAACTTGGTCCGAGTAGATCTGGGTACTTGGATAAAGCCAACTTTGTGTTGACTTGTCTGACTGCTTTTTCAGTCGCTTGGGTGATTCTCCGACCGTCCAGAGTTGAACTCACCCGAATCCAACTCTGGCATTCTCCTCGAGTAGTCTTCCTTCCGGCTTCTTGTTCCTCGGAAGTGTCGCACGCATCCTTCTCGTCCGCCGGTCTACTTTTCCGTAGCACCTTGTCACTTAGATGCACCAAGCCCGTCGACTCGCTTCCCGTGCCATCCTTCACGCTAGTTGCATCTTCCGTTCGACTTCTTATGCTCCCAAGTCCCTGCACACTTTACACACAAGATATCAAATATGCAAAGCTTAACTTAGCTTGGTTGATCACATCAAACCCAACCTGGGATACTTATAAAGGTGACTTGAGGTTCTAGGCGATCGAAAGTGGTTCGAGCGACTAGAAGAAGTGATCAATTGATTAATTCAAGCTGTGCACAAGATCCTATTTGATTGGGCTTCTAAGAGACTGGAACAAGTCTAAGTGACTTGAAGGTCTGGACGACTAGAAAGCTTCAGGGTGACTCTATAATTCTAGATCCATGCGATCCGATGGAAGTTGCCAAGGAATAAGTTAGACCAAGCTTTGTGTTGGAAGGTCTCCAGACAATTAAAAGTCACCATGTCAGCCAGATTTGAACATCAAGTGGATCAAATCAATAGTTAGGTCAACATGGTTCGGGGATCAAAAATGTTTCCAAGTGATCGGAAAAGTGTCATATCGACAATAACAACCTTATATAAAAGGAAGGTTAGAGCTCATGTTTCAAATTGTACAACACAAAAATATATTTCAACATTTAAAATCATCAAGTTGTTATGCTGCTCGCAAATGATCCGCTCCAGGGGTGACCATTGGAGTGGGCAGGCAGGGCACTTGCCTAGGGACCACTTTAGGTGGGGGCCCAATTAATTTATTTTAATATATTATAAAATAATATACACATTAGTTTTTCTCAATTCCTCAATCCTCCTCGTTGAAGCGAAGCTGAAGCCCTATTGCCCTAGCCCTCTACCGGTCCTCCCTCTTACCGACCCTCCTTCATCACGCCTGAACTTTGAAGCTCCCCGAGACGACGTTATCCCTTGCCGTGCCGCCCTCCCTCAAGCTGCTCTCAATCCTCTCACTTGCAATGATGAAGGAACAAAGCATCTAAGCTAGGGTTTCCCCGTGCCTCCCTCCCTCGCTGTGACGCGTGAAGTCATCACATTGACCCTCTCCACGTAGGTCTTCTAACGTCTAATCCCTTCTGTTAGTGTCATCCACCAAATTTTTTTAGGAGTGATTTCTTACTATGTTTTCCTATCGAATTTTAATTTTTAAGAAGGACAATAATCTCCTTATCGAAGAGGAAAACTGTATTCAATGGAAGGATCACTAGAAGTTAACTTCTTTTTAGCCGTGCTTTCGGAGGGTATCTCCCTTACAAATCTCAAGGTGAGTGTTGCTTATTTGTTGAATATTTAGTTGTTGTGACTGAACTATTTCTAGTGATTGGGGAAGTTGCAATCTTTGAAGTTGTATTGCTTGCTTTCATCATCGTCATTTCCTATTTATTTGATTTGGCTGTTGGTTCAGGTAAAATTGTACCCAGAAGTATTTAGTATTGGATCATCTTGGTCGAAAAAGAATAACTGGATTGGAATTGTCAAGGGATCTGTAACAAGGAAGGTATAGTGGATTTTGCTGTCTTATCCTTCATCTCCAATATCATTTCTGTTTGTTATCATCAATATATGTTGCATGGTTAGTATTATTTTTTTGTTGTTTTGGATCTGTGTTATATTGGCAGATAACATAGTTCTATTATTTTCGATTGGATTGTATTATTTGCGTTGTAAATTTCAATTCTCTACGAATGATGATATGTGTTATAGATTCGTACATGTTTTTTTTCTGTTAGTTATTTTTAGAAATTGCATGATTATTCTTGCTTTTAAGTTTTATCTGTGTTAAAATTCCTTAGCAAAACATGAATTGTTTTTTTTTGTTTTTGTGCTATATCGGAAATTAAATTATCACTTTTATCTTATTGTGTTTGTACTTGCTATAGCAGAACTTAAAGAAAAATAATGGTACCTAGAAATACTCCTCCAGAAGTGCTAAAATGAAATAAAAAGCAATAGAAGAGAAGATGACTCAATCAATTAAAAGTTCTATGGATAAATTTATTTTGAAGGAAACAAAAAAAAAAAGCAAGAAAAGTTTGATTGACGATTTAAATAATCAGAGCACACAAGAAAATCATTCTGAAGAACAAATAGAAGATGTGTATGTTGCAAATACTAAAGATATGGATCAAGACAAAAATAATAATGAGGAAGATGGAAACATAGATCATTCTCTAAATATATTTGATTCAAGAGTTTGGGATGACCTTGATATAAAAATGAGGGATTTACTCGTTGAAAAAGGCCCAATTATAGAGGTTAATTTTGAATACCCTCATGATGAATTTGGTAGACATTTTTTCTCAAAGCATTATAATAGAGTGCTTTCAAACAAAACAAATCATGGAAGAAAATGGCTAGTTTATTTAAAAGAGTTGGATAAAGTTTTTTTTTTTTTTTCTGTTGTAAGCTTTTTAAAATATTACAATCATGAATTCATTAATAAAAGAGGGATCTAGAGATTGGAAACATCTAAGTGAGAAACTTAGAGAACATGAACAATGTTGTGAATATCTTGTTAATTTAAGATCCATGGTAGAGTTACAGGTGAGATTGAGGAAAAATGAAACAATTGACAAAGAACAGCTGGAACAGATTAAAAATGAAACATATCATTGGAGAGGGGTTTGACAAGAATTGTAGTAGTGGTAAAATGTTTAGCTAAAAATATCCTGGCATTCCATAGAAAGAATGAAAACTTGGAAGATGGTTCAAAAGGTAATTTCTTGGGCTTGATTGAGATGATTGTCGAGTTTGATCCTGTAATGAAAGAACATCTTCTGCTCATTAAAGGAAAAGAAATTCATCATCATTACCTCAATCATAAAATTCAAAATGAGTTAATTACAAATATGTCATTAAAAGTGTAATTATTGAAAAGGTCAAGAAAGTAAAATATTATTCAGTGATACTTGATTGTACTCCTGATACATGTCAAGAAAGCAAATAACTTTAATATTATGGTGTGTTGTTGTGTCATGTATTCCTGTAAAAATTGAGGAGTACGTTCAGAATTTTTGAATGTTGGAAAATTGGTGTGTTGATGTGTCATGTATTCGGTGATATAGAATTTTTGAATGTTGGAAACACGAGTGGATTGAGTCTTTTTAATAAATTGTGTGATGCATTACACTCTCTTGGCCTTGATATTGATAATATTAGAGAACAAGGTTATGATAATGACTCCAATATGAAAGGAAAACACTAAGGCGTATGTTCAGAAAAGATTGTTTGATATAAATTCGAGAGCCTTTTGCATACCATGTGATAGTCATTGTCTTAATTTGGTGATTTGTTATATGACAAAATCTTTTTTTGGAGTATGTCAATGCATGTATATAGTGTTCTCCAATTCTACAAAACGTTGGAGTATTTTACTTGATTGTTTGGATAATGATCCTGTCCGAGTGTTGAGACGATGGTCGCTAGGGATGTAGCGCTCCCTGTTGGCTTCGCGTGAGCTCCGGTTTAGAGTAGACCTCCGTCGAGAACCTGCAAGCACAAAAACGAGCTGGGAAGGGGTTCCCGACGACAACCCTCCGACGCTCAAATCAGCTCCTGGCGACGAGAAATCAAAGCAGAGTAACGAGAACTATAGCTACAGTGGTGAATAGCGCATACCTCCTTTGAAGTCTGGGGGTCCTTATATAGGGCTCCCTGAAGGTGCGTACACGCTTATCAAGACGTGCGCACTTCTCAAAGCATACCTGTAATGAGTGTGTCAGAAAAGCGTGCCTGACGTCATACCTTAACAGACCGGGCATATCCCTGACGTGACAGTGGAGGCTTCCACCGTACGATCCTCTATCTGACCATGCCGCCAACCATGCCGTTTGTCAGTGACACCTGCCTCGAGGAAGACATCCCCTCCTACTCATCTTGCCGTCTACAAGACTGAGTAGGGGGGGCCGCTTGACTGCGCCCCCACACTGCTGAGGGAATGACCGAGCCGAGTGGGAGGCTCGCTCGTCCCCTAGTGCTTCATCTTGCTCTCGCCTCGCCACGCGTAGTCGAGTCGTTTCCCCCGTTCGGCCGAGCGGGGCCTCCGCTCGACCCCTGAGTGTCGGAAACCCAGCGTTGAGCTGGGCTATTGCATCACCGCCCGGGCAATACACCGGCCGCTCGGCCAAGCCCGGGATGTTGACCATGCTGACTCTGACCTCCACGCGTCATTGGCTCCTCTACCATCCGGGTCCCACTTTATCCCTGGATCACATGCCTCCCCTTCAAGTTTAGTCAAAGGAGGCTGTAAGTCCGACTGACTAGACAAATTGGTTTAGTGTTTTATTGGCCGCTCGGTCGTGATGATGAAATGCTTAAGGTGGGTACGGGCGATCCGCTCGGCCGAACCTTCGTTGGTCATTCGGCGGGGAGTGCGCTGGTACTTGTTAATCTTATCGCTCCATGTCCGGGTCTACTTGTGGCCAAAGCTATCGTCATCGAAATCCCCTCGGGATTCGTGCAAATCTCCGTCATCAAAACCGAGAACGCGACCACACCGATTGATGGCCTCCATTAAATGCCACCCTGTAACCTGGTGCCACGTGGCGCCGCCGCCGTCATCATACGGCGGGGGCGTCAGCTCCTATGGGACATGCGGCGGTTTGAATTTCACAGCCGGATGTAAGCCTCGATCCCTGTGATATAGATCGGACGACTCCGGCTAGCTGAGCTCAATTTCTATAAAACTCCGAGGCCGACTTCTGTTCCATTGTTGTTGCCTTCGTGCTTTGGCGACTTCTTTCGTGCCCAGTGCTCCGACGACTCGTTCCTTTGGCATTCTGGTGAACTCTCGGCACACTTCTCCTTTGCGTTTCACTTTCTTGTAAGCTTCCTTGTTGCTCTACCTTGTTGTAGCATTCCTTCATGCTTTGGATTTCCTTCCTGTGTGCTATTTCTACCCCTGTCGGCCCTTTCCCGTTGATCCTTCGATGAAACCACCGAGCTTTTCATTTTCCGGTCATGGCCAGTTCCTCTGACCCTTCTCCTGGCCTTTGGTACCACAACATGGAGAGTCAGTTCGACTCGTGTGACGCTGCCAACCTGATAGGTGCTTTCAATCTTTCCCCTGACCATGATATAGTTTTAGTCGAGCCGTCCGATCGGCCTCACGACCCACCGGCCGACACCGTCACCTTTTTTAGAGATCAATTCGTAGCTGGACTTAGATTTCCCATTCACCCTTTCATAATAGAAGTCTGCAACTACTTCCGCATTCCGCTCACCCAACTCGTTCCAAACTCCTTTCGGTTGCTATGCGGTGCAGTTGTGCTTTTCCGAGTGCACAACATTCCCCTAAGGCCTCAAGTTTTCCATTATTTTTATTATCCGAAGCAATCCGAGATAGGCACCTTTTTGTTTCAGTCTTGGATCGACCTTGTCTTTTTTGATAAAATGCCCTCTTCCAATAAGCATTGGAAGGATTACTTTTTCTATCTGCGTCTCCCCGAACGACCTCCCTTTCGGACCAAGTGGCAGACCACCCTTCCACCTGCGCCCGACCTGAAGAAATATAGGACCGAGTCGGCCTACCTCAACGCAGCTAACCTATTGGTCGGGCTGAAGCTGGATATCCATAAGCTGCTCCCTGAAGGAATGATGTATATGTTCGGCTTAAGTCTGACCCGAACGAGGCTTCCGGGTGGCCCTGGTAAGAAATAACTTTCTCTCTTTTTCTTTGGGTCTAACTGATTTCTTTTCTCTTTCTTGCAGCTGCCACCATGATGAAGTCAGTGGTGCTCGGCATGATGAAACGCAAGGCTGCCGAGATAGAGGCAGTTGCAGCGCAGGAGGCGAAGAAACTCGACATCGCTCCGGTCGGCTCTCATGAAGGCGAGAGCGAAGAGGCGCAGACGGCGGGCGATGCGTCTGCCGCTCGGACGGCTACTACCGATGCAGCAGGAGAGACCGCTCCATCAGGTATTTAACCGGTCATTCAGGCCGGGGAAGCTGGGTCTTCTGGTGATGAACTTCCGTTGGCTGGGCTCAAACGCCGAACGGGTACACCCACCCGCTCGGCCACCTCAGCCGTGCGTGTGTCCGAGCAGACGGGTGTTCCCCCTCCGTTGGCTCCTTCGACGGTGGAAGCGCTATCTTCTGACCGGACTCCCTCTCAAGGCGATTGGCCTTCTGACTCCCTCGCTGCCCAACCCCTTAGCTCACTCCCTCCCGCTCAGCGAAAAATCAGGTGATCTCTTATCCACTCCACTCCGATCCGATCGGTCAGTCCTCTGCCCCTTCAGTCTCTGCTCAATCTACCCCGGGCAGGCACAGGATTATCAAAGCCATACTCCATCTATAGACGGAGGAAAATCTGTAGGAGACTGATCGGCAGGCGAGCCCCAAACACCAAATAACCATCCGGGGACCCCTGGCAAAAGTCTGGGAGGACGCTCGGGCGCGCGTCACTCTGATGCCCCCTGGGCTGCTCAGCAACAACCACATACAACAGGCCACCGGGGTAACTCTCATCATAACCTTCACTTTTTCATTTTCGTTCGGCACTAATTTTCCCCTCTGATCTTGTTGCAGTATTGGGCGGAAAGTATTGCAGTGAGCAACCGCCTGACGCTCCTAGAAGAGGAGTTCAAGAAGCTCAAGGTTTCTGGTGGGGCTCCCCCTCAAGGCCCCCTCTTATGTCGAATTGAAGGCGGACCTTGACAAGACCAAGAGGTTGCTGGAGGCCGAGCAGCACAAATCTTCTGGCCTGCAGACTATGGTGGATCGACTCAAGACTGAGGTTAAGACGTATGATAAAAAGATTGAGTAGGCTAACACCAGAAAGAAAACGACTATCTCCGATTTGGAGATAAAAAACACTGAGGCCCGGGCCCTTGTGTGGAGGGTCCAGGAGTTGGCGGACCTACTGATCGCGGAACAGACTGCCCGCTCGGTAGAGACGACTGCCTTGTGAGAGAAGTTAAAGAATTTTCAGGACGCACTGGAGGCCTCCCGAGCTACGTTCAAAGAATATCAAGAGGCCGAGCCGACCCGCGCCGCCGTCCTGCGTCAAAACTATATCCGCTCGACAGAGTTTATTGAGATAGCGAGAGCTCGGCTCGTTCGTGCGTTCGAGTTGGCCGTCATTGCCACGGTCGATTATCTGAAGAAAGAGGGCCGTCTCCCTGAAGATTTCACCATTCCTGTCCGTGACCACGCCGAGCTTCTCACCACGATCCCGAATGAGGTCTTTAATTATCTAGAGTGAAGTTGTTGATATGAACTTACCGTTCGACCTATTTTAATATATGTATTCGTCGTTCGGCTTATTTTGATTAATGAACTCTCTTTGGGCCTTCCATTGCTTGTTCTCTAGCTGTGTATATCCGAGCGGATTACCTATTCCTTTGGTCGCTACTAAATTCATCAGGACCTCATTTTTTGATCTTTGAGCTGTTGCTCGGCAATCGAGTTTAGGATCGCCTCCCTTCTCGAGGACCCCTGTTAGATTGAAACGGTTCAAAGGCGGAGCTTTATAGTCGCCGCTCGATTTTGGGGTTTAACGTCGTCGCTCGACGGTCTTCAAGCCCATACCTTTCATTGAAACTCTTAATTTCCCCCTTGATACTAAACTCAACAATCAATTTAGTGATAATCCCATATCACTAATCCTCAAAAGTTTTAAGGAGTACAAACTCCCCCTAAAAGTCAACTCCTCTTGACAATTAGGTAAAACTCCCCCTAAAGGTCAACTCCCCCTTGACCATTAGGTAAAACTCCCCCTAAAGGTCAACTTCCCCTTGACCATTGCACCAACAATGTCTTTGTGAGTTCCAAACCTTTAGAAATTCATAAAACCCAACTTCTAGCTGAACTTTCAGACAACAGACTGAAATCAGGCAAGTTGGCACGCCCTGATCGGTCACCGGACCGATCAGGACTCCTCTGGATCGGTCCAGTGACCGATCCACAACTGCTTGGACCGATCAGACTCCCTTCTGATCGGTCCACAACCTCTGATTTCTGTTTCTGAATTTCCTTCCGAAATTCAGAAACCTCTAGAAAATCACAGAAAATTCGAAAAATTATGAAATTTTGAGGATACATTCCTCATAACATATACTATCATGGAAAAATAGTTTTAGATGAAAATAGTTTCCATTTTCAAATCTTGATGCAAAATTCGAAAACTTTGAAATAGTTCAAAGTTAACTCAACTTTGTATCACAATGTTCAATGATGAATGCTATCACTAGAAAAGCTTCATCAAGGTTTTTCAAATCAATTTTAAAACGCTTTTAAAACCATTTGAATTTAGGACCATAATCTTAGGGCTAGATGTACATGACTTGTACACAAGCTTTCCCTATGATCCTTAATTTCTTGAATTAGGGTCATCTAGGTACAAGAACTATGCACCTTGATCCTAACTCATGATCCTAATATCTCACACACATTTAAAGTGTATCAACACACATCCAAGTCAATTTTGATGTGAGATATGGGTTTAGGTATCTTAGACTAAGGTCTCATGCATTTTCTAAACACAAATTTGATCTCAATATCAAAGTGTGTTTTTCATCCTTAAATCAATTCAATTGATTACTAATGCAAGAGATGATGACATGGCATAAAATGGTATCATCAATGAAAACATGTGCCAATGTCATGATGTCATGGCATAAAGTTTGAAACGAAACTAACACATGACATATAGATAACCTAAGCATTATCATGACATTTCAAATGATAATAAAATAAATATGATGTCATGGCATGGCATATGGCAACCAATCATGGCAAGTTAGCACAAATAAAATACCTAAATCCCTATCTAAGTATCCTTAGCCTTAGCTAACTTAAAATCTAACCCTAGATTGCCCATATATCCCTAAGAGAAAACCAAAATCCCAATTATGGTATTTCTCTAGGTTTTCCTCAAATTGTGCCACTTAAGATTAAAAATGATATTTCCACCATTAGGCACATTTAGCTCTTCAAAGGAGTAAATGATAATTCCATTTCATTTTCAAAAGTTCTCAAAACCTTGAAAATGCTCCTTGAGTGTCAATTTCCTCAAAGTTGGGTTAACTACCCTTCTTATTGGAGTTGACACTCTCTAACCCATTTATGGGGTAGAGAAGATGCTCCTAGGAACCCAATACCTATTTGAGCTCATTGGGTTCACTAAATATTCACTAGGGATAACTTCCCTAGCAACCCTCCTAATGACCCTCTTAGGCTTTAAAGCCTTGGTCATTTGGGTCTCATCAAGGTCAACTATAGGGTGACTACCCTTGTGACCTTGGTAATGGTCTTCCTAGCCCTAGGTTTTGTTCCATAATCAAATGGAACATTGTGGTAAGTGGGCTTCACCATTTGGGACTTAGGTTTGTGACCCAAACCTTTCTTGTCCTTGGACTTGGGTTTTTGACTCTTAAACCCTAGAGATGACTTCTCCATGTTTTTAAGAGCCTTTTCCAAAGTATCAAGTCTTGACCTCAAGACTTGATTCTCCTTCTCTAATACCTCAATTTTTGATTTGTCATTTTTCTTTGAGGCATTCCTAGGCATGTGTCTAGTTGATTTGGGATTCCTACCTAGGTTCTCCTTAACCTTAGATGAGGTAATTCTAGGGTTGGCTTTCCTAGTGTTATCCTTATCTAGGCTCACATGTTTGGCACCTAAGCATGTGTATCGATTTCTAATGTTATCATGCTTATCATTATTGACTAGTGCAATAAAATTTCTAGCATGCATCTTACTAGTATTGCACGAATGAGACTTAAATGATACCTTAGGGTTTGCCTTAGCTCCCCCTATAGAAGTGCTCGGTCTCTTGCCCTTGTGAGGTTGCCTCCCCCTCGGACAATGACTCCGATAATGTCCCCTTCGCTTGCATTGGAAGCACACGATGTGCTCCTTGCCCTTGCGTTTCGGGACTCCGGCTTCCTTGACCCTTGGCGCCGGTGGAGTCTTTCTTACCCTCATTGGACACTTACTCTTGTAATGTCCAAATTCCCTACACTCGAAGCACATTATGTGTAATTTGCTAGAAATTAAAATGCTTGAGTTACCTAGGGTTGAGGATGGATGAACGCTCTCATCTTCATCCCTTCCGGAGGTAGAAGCTTCTTCTTCTTGCTCCGATCTTGAAGAGGAACTCTCCTCCTCTTCTTCTTTAGATGTTGAGTGGCCCTCAACTTCTAAATCTTCTCCTCCATGATGTGAGCTACTTGGCTCACTTAGCTCCTCTTCATGGCTTGAATTTGAGCTTCCCTCATGGAACTTGGCCAAGTTATCCCATAATTCCTTGGCATTGTTGTAACCTATCTTACACAAGATGTTAGTAGGCAATGAAAATTCAATTATTCTCGTTACCTCTTCGTTGATTTCGGATTTGTGAATTTGTTCTCTTGTCCACTCCTTCTTCTCAAGTGGTTTTCCTTCCTTATCCACCGGAGGAGTAAAACCTTCTTGTACACAAAACCAATTCATTATGTTAGTCATAAGAAAGTACTTCATCCTTACCTTCCAATACGCGAAGTCGCCGCATTCGTAGAAGGGTGGAATGGTGATGTCTTCTCCATAGAGATCCATTCTCTAGCTTTGCTCCCACGGGTGTTGATCCGATGAAGAGCGACCTTGCTCTGATACCACTTGTTAGGATCCTTCGTACTTGGCTAGAGAGGGGGGGTGTGAATAGCCGCCCCAAATCGATCGCGTTTCTTCCTACAATTCGTTAGCGCAGCGGAAAAACAAACAAGGAAACGAAAACAAGAAGATCAAACCTCAACGCGTCGATGTAACGAGGTTCGGAGATGATACTCCTACTCCTCGGCGTGTCCGTAAGGTGGACGAAGCCTCTCAATCCGTCGGTGGATGAGTCCCCGGAGAACCGGCTAATAATATACTCCTTGTGGGTGGAGAAACCTCACCACAATCTTTTGCAACAGCAAACAAAGGAGTACAACAATAGAGACAACAAACAAGAACAATAGAAATTGTAAAACACTTGCTTGCCTCTTGTTGTCGACTGGAACCTTGATGAAGCAGCAGCTTCTCAGATCCAGCAGCTAGAACACCAGCAGGAAACTCACGCAGAGCTTCAGCAGCGATGAGAGCTCAGCAAAGCTCAAGAGCACACCAGCAGCTCAGTAGTCGAAGAGCAGAAGCTCAAGAAGAAAGGAAGTAGTCGCCCTGTAGAAGCCCTCAGCCCCTTTATACCTGCGAAGGAGAAACGGCGAAGAAACTAGCCGTTGCGTCGCAACGGCTAGAACTCTGATCGGTCTACGGACCGATCAGGACCTGTGCTGATCGGTCCCCAGACCGATCAGTCAGTGCACAGAGCCTACTGTGCGTACTCTGATCGGTCTGTGGACCGATCAGAACCGATCGGTCGCACACCGATCCCAACTCTTGCTTTCTCCGCGACATCGTCTCTGATCGGTCCCCGCATCGATCAGGACATAACTGTCGATGCGTGGACCGATCACCGCTTCTTTCGCCTCTGTTGCTGCGATCGGTCACGGACCGATCGATGAACAGAAACTTGATGTCGATCGGTCATCGACCGATCGAGAAAACAAGTATCCTTTGGATCGGTCGGTGACCGATCCAGTGATTTTTTGCCCAAACCAAGTCCCAAGACTTCAAACCAATATCCGGTCAACCTTGACCTATTGGTACTTCATCCCTAGCATCCGGTCACTCCCTTGACTCTAGAACTCCTCCAAGTATCCGGTCAATCCTTTGACCTACTTGGACTTTCCAACACCAGTCCGATCATCCCCGATCCATCTGGATTTTCCCTTGCAGGCTTCACTCACGGGACTTTCACCTGCTTCACCAGGATTTCCACACCGCCTAACATCCAGTTAGGACTTTCTCCGGCTTCACTCACGGGACTTTCCCACCGCCTGGCTTCACTCACTGGACTTTCCACACCGCCTAACATCCCAGTTAGGACTTTCCCATTCACCTAGCTTCACTCACTAGGATTTTCACCGCTTCACTCACCAGGATTTTCACCTGGCCTCACTCACTAGGACTTTCACCTTCACCTAGCTTCACTCACTAGGATTTTCACCGGATTCACTCACCAGGATTTCCATTGCCGGCTTCACTCACGGGACTTTTCCCGTGCCAAACTCCTGTTTGGACTTTCCCGTGCCAAGTCTCCATACTTGGACTTTTCACGTGCCAAGCTCCCTGCTTGCCTTTCCAGCCAAGTCTCCATACTTGGACTTTTCCAGTGCCAAGCTCTCTGCTTGGACTTTTCCAGTGCCAAGCTCCCTGCTTGGACTTTTCCGTGCCAAGTCTTCATACTTGGACTTTTCCCGAATCAGGTCAACCAGGTCAACCTTGACCTACGGTTGCACCAATAATCTCCCAAACATCTATTCTTGTCCCACATCAAGAATAGAACTCTCTCACGAGTGTCAAACATCAACATGCAACACAACTAGGTCAACCTTGACCTAAGGTTGCACCGACAATCTTCCCAAGTCAAACATCAAAATACAACTCGAGTCACGTCAACTCGAGTCGGGTCAACCAGGTCAACCTTGACCTAAGGTTGCACCAACACACGTCTCATCCACCAAATCAAGCTCCAGTTGTCTTCGCTCGGCATTGTCTGTGTTGTACTGCTGCACCCGGTCAGATTCCATTCCGACTTCGATGGGAACGACTACCTCTCCCCCATACACCAAGTGGAAAGGCGTGACACCCGTTCCCTCCTTTGGCGTCATTCAGATTGCCCACAATACGCCTGGGAGCGCGTCCACTCAGCTACCTCTGACGTGGTCGAGTCGAACTCAGAGGATCTGCAGGATCTCCCGATTGGCTACTTCGGCTTGCCCATTGCTCTGGGGGTAAGCCATTGAGGTGAAGGCCTACTGGATGTCGTATCCTTCGCACCACTCTCTGAGTTGTCGACCGATAAATTGTCTTCCGTTGTCTGAGATGAGCCAGCGTGGGATGCCGAACCGACAAATAAGGTGCTACCAGATGAACTTCTTGACCATCTGTTCGGTGATCCTGGCCAGCAGCTCGGCCTCTACCCACTTGGAGAAGTAATCAACAGCAACGAGTAAAAACTTCCATTGACCAGTAGCCATGGGGAAGGCCCCACTATGTCCAGGCCCCACTGGTTGAACGGGTAGGATACCGCGGACACCTTTATTTCTTCCGTCGGGCAGTGTGAGAGATTGTGGTACCTTTGGCAGGATAGGCAAGTGGATACGGTCTGAGCGGCGTCCTCCTGAAGGGTCAGCCAAAATTATCCGGCTAGCAAAATCTTCCTTGCTAGCGAACGGCCGCCCGGATGTCCTCTACAGGAGCCTTGGTGTACCTCCTGTAGTATGTATTCGATGTCTTCGGGCAAAACACATTTGAGAAGCGGTCGAGAGAAAGCTTTCTTGTACAGCTGGTCTCCGATTAATGTGAATCTGCCCGTTCGCCTTCTCAGTAGGTGAGCCTCTTCCCAATCAGAAGGCGTAGCTCCTGCTTGCAGAAACTCTATGAGTGTCGTTCTCCAATTGCTGGGAAAGGTGAGTCCCTCCATCCGGTCGATATGGCCCACGAGGGATACTTGGTCGATCGACTACTGAATGATGATCAGCGATATGGAGCTGGCTAGTTTCGCCAGTTCATCCGCCGCTTGATTCTCCCCTCGGGGAACCTTCTTTATAACTACCTCCTAGAAATTGGATTTCAACTTTTCGAAAGCCTCGGTGTAGAGCCTGAGTCGAGCGCTATTGATCTCGAATGTTCCGGAGAGCTGCTGGGCGGCTAACTGTGAGTCCGAATGAATCAGAACTCTGATGGCACCCACGTGCCTAGCGTCTTGCAGCCCAGCTATGAGAGCCTCGTACTCGGCCTCATTGTTGGTTGCTCGGTAGTCCAGCCGAACAGACAGTTGCATCCACACTTCTTTGGGGGAGATCAGTAGTATTCCCACCCCACTCCCTTGCCGGGTGGAAGACCCATCCACGTACACCTTCCAGGTGACTTCGAGCTCGGGGTCTTGCACCTCGGTGACGAAGTCTGCTAGAGATTGTGCCTTTATGGATGTCCGGGGTTGATATTGAATATCAAACTCACTGAGCTCCGTGGTCCACTTGATCAGCCGCTCTGATGCTTCTGGATTGAGGAGGACCCTGCTCAACGGGCTGTTGGTCATTACTATGATGGTATGAGCGAGAAAATATGGATGGAGCCTCCGAGCGGCAAGGACAAGTGCAAAGACGAGCTTCTCGAGACCGGTGTAGCGGGATTCAACGTCTTTTAATATATGGCTCAAGAAGTATACAGGTTGTTCCTCGTCGGTCGGTCTTACAAGGGTCGAGCCGACCGCGTGATCGGTCGAGGCCAGGTAAATTTTGAGGGGTTCACCAGATATTGGCTTGGCTAGCACTGGTAAAGAGTTGAGATAAGCTTTGAGCTCCTCGAACGCCCGATCGCACTCCTCGTCCCACTGGAACTTCGTGGCTCGATGTAGGATCTTGAAAAATGGTAGGCTGCGGTCAACAGACTTTGAAATGAACCTTGATAAAGCTGTTATCCGACCGGTAAGACGCTGAGCTTCCCTTAGGTTTCTTGGTGGTAGCATATCTTGTAGCGCTTTCACCTTGCTTGGATTAGCCTCAATGCCCCGCTCGGTCACAATGTACCCCAGGAAATGCCCGCTCTTGGCATCGAACAGACATTTCTAGGAGTTGAGCTTGATTCCGTACATCCGTAGCGTATGACAGGTCTCCTTTATATCTGCACAGAGATCGGTAGCCCGGAGTAATTTAATCAAGATATCATCTACATATACCTCCATATTACGCCCGATCTGCCACTTGAATACTTTGTTCATAAGACGTTGGTAAGTGGCTCCAGCGTTCTTTAAGCCGAACAGCATCACGTTGTAATAGTAGGTGTCGTTCGCCGTGATGAAGCTAACCTTCTCCTGGTCCTCACGGGCGAGCGACACCTGGTGGTATCCCTGGTATGCATCCAACATGCATATTAGCTCGCACCCGACGGTTGACTCTACCATCTGATCGATTCTGGGCAGAGAATAAAAGTCCTTCGAGCATGCTTTGTTCAGGTCCCGAAAGTCGATGCAGACTCTCCATTTGTTGTTCGGCTTGGAAATGAGCACTACGTTCACGAGCCAGCTCGGGGATTGCACCTCGCGTATGTGGTCGACCTCCAGGAGCTTCTCAACTTTCGCTCGAATTATTTGATTCTGTTCAGCACTGAAATCTCTCTTCCGTTGCTTCACTGGCCGAGCGTCCGGTCGGACGTGGAGCTCGTGCTGAGCTACGCTTGGGGAAATGTCGGGCAGTTCGTGCATTGACCATGCATTACATTGTGGTTTTATTGGAGGCATTTGATGAGCTCTTTCCTTTGTTCCCCCTCTAGGTCAGATGCTATGAAGGTGGTGGCCTCCGGTCGGCAAGGATGAATCTACACTTCCTCCTTTGCATCATAAACTAAAGTGGGAGGGTTTTTCGGTTATAGCATTTACCTCGATCCAGGGTGTCTTCCGTGCGGATCTGGCTTCAGAGCGGACCATTTGCACGTAGCAACGCCGAGCTGCTAGCTGGTCTCCTCGGACCTCTCCTACTTGGTCCTCGACGGGGAATTTTATTTTCTAACAAAAAGTCCAGACGATCGCCCGAAACTCGTTGAGGGATGGGCGACCCAGGATCACGTTGTAGGCGGAGGGGGCGTCTACCACGATAAAGTTAGTGGCCTGCGTCCTTCGGAGTGGCTCTTCTCCCAACGATATGGCTCATCTGGTTTGTCCAACCAGCAGAACCTCGTTTCCTGTGAACCCGTACAGTGGGGTTGTCATGGGCAACAGCTCGGCTCGGTCAATCTAGAGTTGGTCGAATGCCTTCTTGAAGATGATGTTGACCGAGCTGCCTGTGTCAATAAATATGCGGTCAATAGTGTAATTGGCTATTACCGCTTTGATAATGAGAGCGTCGTCATGCGGTATTTCAACTCCCTCGAGGTCCCTTGGACCAAAGATAATCTCGAGCCCGTTCGCCTTCTCTTTGCTGTAGCCTACAGCGTGGATCCTTAGCTTCCGTGAGTGCGACTTTCGAGCCCGATTAGAATCTCCGCCAGTGGGCCCCCCTGCTATGATATTGATCTCGCCCCGAGCGGCGTTGCTTCTGTCTTCTTCCTCCCGTGCGGATGGTCTAGCTCGCTCGTGAGAGGTCCGGGGCTGATCATCGTGATGTGGCCCTTGGATGATCGCCTAACTTCTCGTCGCCCGGCGTCCTGGTGCCGATGTCGCTGGTTGGGCGAGGCCGATCGACGGCGATAGTTTCTTGGCGTTGACGAGACAACTGGGACAAACCCTTGACAGTCGCGGGTGTTGTGACTAGTCGACTGGTGTAGGGAACAAAACATGGGAGTCCATACCTTTCCCCTTGCCTTCGGTCGTTCGGATGCCACATGTTGAACGACGCGTGGTTTAGCTTCTTGATATGGCCTCATCCCCTCGGCTCGAGGCCCTCTAGGTGGTTGACTGACCGGCTGCCTTCGCTCGGTTGACGCTGGTGGTTCAGTAGGCATCTTCTTCCTTCTAGCCGCCTGAGCCTCCTCCACGTTAATGTACTCGCTTGCCTTTTTTAGCATATGGTCGTAATCGCGAGGCGGCTTCTGGATGAGCGAACGGAAGAAATCCCCATCGGTCAGTCCTTGGGTAAAGGCGTACATCATGGTCTCAGATGAAACTGTCGGGATATCCATGGCCGCCTGGTTAAATCGTTGAATGTAGGTTCGGAGAGTCTCTCTGGGCCCCTACTTCATGGAGAATAGGCTGACGCTCATCTTCTGATAGCGCCTGCTACTGGCAAATTAGTGGAGGAACGCCGTTCGGAAGTCCTTAAAACTCTGAATCGATCCGTCCGGCAACCTCCGGAACCATCGTTGCGCCGAGCCGGATAGGGTATAGGAAGACTCGGCACTTAACTCCGTCAGTGTATTGATGGAGAGTAGCAGCGTTATCGAACTTACCGAGATGGTCGTCTGGGTCAGTCGCACCACTATATTCTCCAATTACCAGGGGGTATAGTGCCTCGGGAGCGGATCCTGCAGAATCGCCTTTGAGAACTGGCGATTGATCCGCTCGGGAGAAGCATCGGTCCGAGGCGCCTTGTCCTTCTTGATGTCCCGAGCGGGAGCCTCATCGGATGATCCTTGGTTGGCCTGGGCGAGCTCGGAGGGAGTTTGGAATAGAGCCCGATGGAATGAAATCGGGGAGGGCGGCGCTTCTCCTGGAGTGCCGATCTGCCCCTTATTCTGCGCCCGGGTAGAAAACTACTCCGGTCAATCTTCCAATACCGCCCGACCACCGGATGGCGAGGTGGCCTGCTACAGCAGCCGGTCGGCTTGTGCCTTCTGCTGCTGCTCCACTAGTTTTGCCGCTCGCGCCTAGATGAGTGCGTCGAGTTCTTCTGGAGAGAGTGTCACGGTGTGTGTGTCCAGCTTCCTCCATCTTCTCGGCTCGGATTCAGGTGTGTTCCCACAAACGACGCCAATTTAATCCTGTCCGAGTGCTAAGACGATGGTCGCTAGGGACGTGGCGCTCCCTGCTGGCTTCGCGTGAGCTCCGGTTTGGAGTAGACCTCCGTCGAGAACCTGCAAGCACAAAACTGAGCCAGGAAGGGGTTCCCGGCGACGACCCTCCGACACTCAAATCAGCTCCCGGCGACGAGAAATCGAAGCAGAGTAACGAGAACTATAGCTACAGTGGTGAATAGCGCATGCCTCCGTTAAAGTCTGGGGGTCCTTATATAGGGCTCCCTGAAGGTGCGTGCATGCTTATCAAGACGTGCACACTTCTCAAAGCATACTTGTAGACCGAGCATATCCCTGACGTGACAGTGGAGGCTTCCACCGTACGATCCTCTGCCTGACCATGCCGCCAACTATGTCGTTTGTCGGTGACACCTGCCCCGAGGAAAACATCCCCTCCTACTCATCTAGCCGTCTACAAGACTGAGCGGGGGACCCGCTCGACTGTGCCCCCACATTGCTGAGGGAATGACCAAGCCGAGTGGGAGGCTCGCTCGTCCCCTAGTGCTTCATCTTGCTCTCGCCTCACCACGCGTAGTCGAGCCGTGTCCCCCGTCCGGCCGAGCGGGGCCTCTGCTCGGCCCCTGAGCGTCGGAAACCCAGCGTTGAGCTGGGCTGTTGCTGTTAGAGTGTATACTAAAAGCCTAGCTTTTGTATAAATATTTATTTAGAAATAAAAGAATCACATTGGTCAAATATCTACATTTATGATAAATGTAGTTGTTCAATTAATTTATATTGTAGATAACATGGTGTGTGGTGTTACACACAGAGGATCATGTTATCAGCACCTTATAAATTATAAACAGTAGCTCATGACCAAGATGGAAAGGAACAAACCATTGGAAGGTCGTAGTGTAATTAGGTATTAGTTTATCTTAACTATATAATTACACTAGTACACTTAGAGTGCATTGAGTAGGACCATTAGAGGTCGTTTCTTTTTATACTGACTTTATAAAGGAACAAAGACCTCAGTTATTATGGAAGTGTGTGCTCTTAATACTAATATAATAACAAGCACATATATTTAATATTTATTTCTTTAATTTATCAATGGGTGAGATTTAGTTCGATAAATCAATAAGCCCGATAAGTTGGGAAATGATATCACTTATTGTGTGTGTTGTTGATTATAAAAGGAAATTGTGTCCTAGTGATCTAGGTTGATAATGTCCCCAAGAGAAGCTCATAAGGATTGTCATGTTAAACCCTGCAGGTGGACTTAGTCCGACATGACGATAAGGTTGAGTGGTACTACTCTTGGAACTAATTAAGATATTAATTAAGTGAGTTGTCAGTAACTCATTTAATTAGTGGACATTCGACATCTTAAACACAGGGAGATTAGCACACTCATAATAAGAAGGAGCCCAAAATGTAATTTGGGATTGGTGCGGTAGTTCAATAATAATTCTTTAGTTATATGAATTATTATTGATGAAGTTAAGTTGTGTGTTCGGGGCGAACACAGGAAGCTTAATTTCATCGGGAGACCCAAACCAATTCCTCCTCTCGGTCCCTATTGTAGCCTCTTGTATATAGAGATTTATACCCACCTTTCTACCCACCTTAAGGTGGCCGGCCAAGCTAGCTTGGAGCCCAAGCTAGGGCCGGCCAAAGCTATTGGTGGAGCCAATTATAGGTGGCCGGCCAATGCTTGGGTCCCAAGCTTAGGTGGCTGACCACTAAAAAATAAAAAGGGATTTTTATTAAAATTATTTCTTATGTGGATATCATGGTTTTAAAAGAGAGTTTGAAATTTAAATCTTTTCCTTTATAGCTTTCTACAAAAGATTAAGAAAAGATTTGAAATCTTTCCTTATTTGTAGATTGAAAGGTGGATTTTAATTTTAAGAAAACTTTCCCTTTTAACCATGTTCATGATTTAAAAGAGAGTTTAAAAATTAAATATCTCTTTTATAAGTTTCTACAAAAGATTAAGAAAAGATTTGATATCTTTCCTTATTTGTAGATTGAAAGGAGATTTTAATTTTTAGAGATAACTTTCCTTTTTGAAAATTATCCACATGTTTAAAAGAATGATTTTAATTTATAAAATTTCCTTTTTATCCACCATAAAGGGAAAAACTATTGGAGAAATTTTTTATATATTTTCGGAAACAAATTAGGAAGTTTTAATTCTTGTGTTAATTAAAACTCTCCTTGTTTTGGGGATTAAAGTGGCCGACCATTAAAATTGTGAAAAGGATTTTAATTTTTAATTAATTAAATTTTCCTTTTCATGGCAAAGTAATAAGGAAGTTTTTATTTAAATTTTTCTTATTTGTCAAGACCAAGGATTATAAAAGAGGGGGTAGAGGTACCTTCATGGGTGCTAACTCTATTCTTTTCTTCCTCTCTTTTTCTCCTTGGTGTGGCCGGCCCTAGAGGTTTTCCCTCTCCTCTTCTCTTCTTCTTTAGTGGCTGGTTTTATCCTCTCCTGGAGCTCTTGATGGTGGCCGGTTCTAGCTAGGAGAAGAAGGAGAGAAAGGAAGTTTTGTTTCTTACATCCCTTGGAGCTTGGTGGTGGTGGTCGGACCTCTACTTCTCTTGGAGAATTGTGGTGGCCGAATCTTACTTGGAGAAGAAGGTGGCTTAGGTGGATTCTCATCTCGGTAGATCATTGCCCACACAACGTTCGGGATAAGAAGAGGAATACGGTAGAAGATCAAGAGGTTATTTGCTTACAAAGAAAGGTATAACTAGTAATTGTTTTCCGCATCATACTAGTTTTCTTTGTATAGTTATTTTTGGAAATACCAAACACAAGAGGCATATGATTCTAGAGTTTTCGGATTTGTTTCGAAGTTGTGTTTCTTTTATTTTATTTTTTGAATTTGTGATTCGATTGTTCTTTTTGGTTAATCTAGAGTTATTTAAGGAAATTAAATATTAGCTTTCCTTAAAAGGCTTTGTCTAGGCGGTGGTGATTGCTCCCATATCCAAAAAGGTCATGTGCCTCGCCATGCAGTCCTGGAAGCCAATTTTGGAAATTAATATTTAATAAATTAATAACATAAGTGGATTTGAATCAATAGTGTTAAGTTCCGCTTGCGATTCAAATCTAAACCATTAAGAACATATAAGTTAAATTTGGAATCAATGATGTTAAGTTCCATCTGTGATTCATAATTTAACTTCTAAAGAACACAATAGGTTATTTAAAGAAAGGTTCGACACTTGTACAAAAATTTTTGTACAGTGGAACCGGTACGTCTTCCTAGGACTAACCAACAGTTGCATTGCTGCTCGAGCAGTACACCGGCCGCTCGGCCGAGCCCGGGATGTTGACCATGCTGACTCTGACCTCCACGCGTCATTGACTTCTCTACCATCCGGGTCCCACTTTACCCCTGGATCAGATAATTTGACACTTAAGTCATTGTGCACCACGAGGTGGGAAAGCCATATCGAAAGTGTCAAAGCTATTAAATCACAAATTGGGCAAATCAGAGAAGCTTTACTTAAGGTAGTTGATTTAACTGATGATGCAAGATTATCAAGGGATGCTAGATTGTTAGCAACACATGAGCTTAACAACTTTGAATTTTTGTTAAGCTTGGTTATTTGGTATGATATTCTCTACAATATAAACTCAGTCAGTAAATCCTTACAATCTGAAACGATGCGAATTGATGTTGCAGTGAAACAATTTTGAGAATTATAGGGGAAAATGATTTGCATCAGCCATAAATTCTGCTAAAGAAATTACTTCCAATATAGGAGTTGATCCTGTATTTCCTGAGCAATGACAAACTTCTAAAAAAGACAATTTGATGAGATTGCTAATACTGAAAGAGAACCACAAAAAGCTGAAGAATATTTTAGGACTGATTATTTTCTTGTTGTGGTAGATATTGCTCTTATAGAGTTGAGGAGTAGGTTTGAATAATTGAATACTTTTGAAGAGATGTTTGAATTCTTGTTCGATGGAGAAAAGTTAATGACATTGGATGAAGATGATTTGAGAAAATATTGTGTGAATCTTGAATATGCTCTAAAAAAGGATAATCTGTTTGATATTGATGCATATAATCTACTTTTAAAATTACGAATGTTGCAAGAGATGTTACCTCTGGAAGTATATGACACAAATAAATCTCGGACGACCATTAAAATTTTAGAGTTTGCATTGAAAATGGATATTTTACCTATGGTCATGGTTGCCTATCAAATTTTACTAACTATTCTCAGCTGAAAGGAGCTTTTCAAAGTTAAAATTATTGAAATCTTATTTGAGAACAACGATAAGTCAAGAGAGATTGCATGACTTAACGATCCTTTGCATAGAAAAAGATATATTGGACGATATCTCATATGACAATATAATTGATGACTTTACTTTAAAAAAATACAAGAAGAGTACATTTTAAATAATATTGATTGTTAAATAAGTTATTTTAAGAAATCATGTAAAATGTTCTCTAATATATAGATTCTTTAATTACATATTTTGATTTACTTAGATTATGATATATAATTATTCTTTTAATATATATTTGATTTTTCAAATTAATATAAGAGGGAGAGTCAAAATGACTAAATTTATAATTTTACTTTGGACATAATTTTGTTCGGGACCGCCCCTGATCCACTCACTCAAGTTTCTTAGGTAGAGCTACCTAATTGCCACAGTAGGTAGCTCCGCTCCTTATTTTGCTATCATCCAAGTTGCTTAGTTAGTTTGTTTATTTTATTACTTAATATTTATTTATATTATTCATCTTAGAACCTTTGTAAGAAGTTTTTCCACTTCTAGAGAGATTCTGGAAAGAAGAAATGTCAGAGGTTATTTGCAAGCGATCCACCTGACAAATCGTACTTTGTGGAATAAGAACCAAGGAGGGAAGCTGAACCAACATCCCTTGTCCAGATTCTATATGATTAGTTAATTTCTCTCTCTCTTTTTTTTTATTTATCCACTGTATATACTCAATTTCAATCTTATACTTAATTATATTGTATTTATTTCTATTGCATTTTTATATCTCTGATTATGTTTTTATTTATCATCTCAAAATTAATTTAAACATTGACTTCCTTATTTTTATTTCTCGTTGTCCCTATGGGATGATCTAATAGTTAATATATGAAGTGTTGTTATCATGAGTTTTGAGATTTGAATTTTGGCATAGTCGAGATAAATGTCTCCTTCATGCGTTAGTCACTAGTCCAAAGGCTAATAGTCATTCATAATTTACCTACTCTGTGTTGACTCTTAAATGAATTGACGGGGCCACTAGTGATTAATATAATCGTCTTTTACCACCATGTATAGTAAGGTAAGATGTATATTTCCAAATACATTTCAATTGAATAGAAAAGATTGAATAGAAAAGATTTGAAGGAATATTTGAGGCAATTGTGCACTGCTATAATTGCAACAAGGAAGGATATGTGAAAGATTCATGTCCAAAATTGAGGAAAGAAAAGAAAAATGAAGCAATCTCATCTAAAAATAAAAAGGAAAAACAACCCAAGAAGAATTTAAAGACAAGATGGGATGGGATGGGATGGGATGAGACTACTTTATCAAAGAAGATCAAGAGCAACAATCGAACCATGTTAGCATTTCCGTCATTCTACAACAAAGCTAGCAAATTTTCATGGCAATCGATAATGGAGTATCATCATCCAAACAAGAAAAGATGATGCCAAATCAAGGGGGAGATGACACGGTAAGTGAGTTAAATTTCTTATCTTATGAATCTGAATTAATTGACTTAGTTAATTCATTGAGCAGATCTTAGATAAAAAAAATATTGTTAAAAGGAATGTTATTTTAGAAGAAAATTTAAATTTGATTGTTCCTTGTGACAAATTGCATGACATTAGGATCCAAGAATTACAGCTAAAAAATGAATCTTAAGGAAAGAAATTAACTCTTTTAAATTAGCATTAGAAAAGATTCCATTGGATCACATTACCAAAACATGATAATTGGTAGTCAAAGAGTGTTGGTAAAACTGGCTTAGGATTTAAAGGATACAAGAATGAATAATCTTATTTTAGCTTACTAGTTAGGGGACAAGGAAAAATTAGAATAGTTGCTGAAGAATGGATTTATATAGACAGTAGTAAACCTAATTTGACCCAACATATTTTGTATACCAAAATCAATCCTTAGTCATTAAAAAAAAACTTAGGTTCAACCATATTAGAATAAATAAAATATTTCATATGATTAACATGACATAAATATTGGTGTGTGTGTTTCATGCATGTATTTTGATATTATTTTGCATGTATTTGTTTCATTGCATGAGTACATTTGGCATACATTCATTATCTTTACATTGTTTTCATCATTTTTGTTCGGATATTTATTATTTTACATTTTATTGACAGGACACGAATTCGGAGCTAAAATGGAGACAAGAAGCATTGGAACATGAATTTCCAACATGATGCACGTTTGGTAGTGTCCATTGACATGATCGTGCATCATTTGAAGAGTTAGGCGCAAAACAGATCGACAATCGGATTTCCAGAGAGAAACACGGGTAGGCCATGCTAGGGGCACGACCGTGTTTCTCACTATTGCTCACCAAGGAGACTTCCAACAGCTGACATGGTCTGACAGTGCTTTTCCACACTGTCATGGTATGGTGGTGACACCCCAATATTTTTGGAAGGTTTCAATGAATTTGGAAGGCCTTGGAGGCTTTAAAAGGACCCAAGGGCTTGTGTTGAAGGATCAGAGGGGTTTCGTTGTGATAAAAAAACCCGACCAAGGAGCCGTCGAGATTTAGTCTTGAGAGCTTAGAGTTCATTTGAAGACACTAATGCATACGACGACTAAACTTTCTCTCTCTTTTCTCTTTGATTAAAGTAGTAGAATGCTATTTTCCATATCTTTGTATTGTAACTCTATTTCCTTGGAGTAGTTCTTTTAATTCTAGTACGAGGGAGTAGCCCAATGTATTGTTGACATTCATTTTCTATTAATTTATCTCTCTTTTATTGCATGATGTGTTGATTCATGATTCAACTTTATTATGCATAAATGACTACACTACGCACATGCATTTTCATACCACATGGACGCTGGCAAGGACCGAAAGGTGGAACTAATTTTTGACCAATAAAGATCGAGTTGTTCACAAAAGTAGTTCAAAATCTCTCGAGGGCACCATTGGCTATCATAGAGCTTAATGGATTTACCTCGATTCGATGTCACGAAGTAGGGGATAACACCTAGAGGACAGTGAGGCATCATGACATGAGTCTCCTTGAGAAAGTGGTCACTTTAACAATGTTATCTTGAAAGTAGGTGTTACGCTTAGGTTGGTATACCAGTATTATTCGAAAAGAAGATATCGGGTACCTCAAGATAGACTATCTTCATGCATTTCAACATTGAGATAAAAGAGTAAACTATATTTAAGGTGTCAACGATCATCATGATGAAACTAAAGTTCTAGAATCTCTTTCCAAAATCAATTTTCGTCCATCAACTCTTCTTGCCTTTTTATCTTGTTTTCTTTCTTGCATAATTTTCTCAATCTTGATTGATTTAGATAACCTAATTTGCGAATTGGATTAGTACTCAATTTATAGTCCCAATGAATGATATTTTATTATTTGACGATAATCATGCATTTAAGAATTTCACATATTAAATATTCAATGCACTTTTAAAAAAAAAATTTATTGCAAATTCATGATTTTTATTTAATTTACAATTTTGGCACATATTGTAGGTTTTGACTATTTCAATTTTTGTACCAAAAATTGAATTTCAATATGCACTTGAAGACAAATATTTTTTTAAAAAAATTTCATAATATGGATTTTATTCACAAATTTTTAGTACATTTTAGGTGGCAGTCAACTGAAGCGTGAATATCAATTAAATGATGTACAATAGTAAACTCATCTATGTTTTTTCAATCGTTGACACATTTAGCAGCATATGAATATGGGTTTCAAATTCAGATCTTTAGAGTTAAACATTATTTTACCCGAGTCTAATAGACTATTCAAAATTTATAAGATTTTTGATGAGTGACAAAAGACAATAATTTAAGGGTTAATATAATTATTTCTCCCGTTCTTCAAATTTTTCAAAAAATCCAGACTTTAGTGGGAGCTTAAGGGGAGTTTGAAACTTCCATTATTTAAATTTATGATTTCAACTATAATTTTGACCAACTTAAATGTACTGTTACTCATCCAAAAAGAGGAAATTGTTAAAATTCGTGTCCCTTCTAAATTTAGGCAACAAAGGATTTTGATGAGATTAACAAAGGGCTAAAGTTAGATTTGTATTTATCTAACATGTGTGTGTGAGATTGATGGCTTGATGGCTCAATAGCTCAATGGCTCAAGGTATGAGATTGGAGAAGGATGATACATTTAAGGGACCATAGGATGAGGAACATTATGGTAAAATGACGATTAGTCAACTAATAATAAGAAGGGATCAGTTGACTGATGATTTAAACCTTGATCAACAATTGAAAAGTTATTCAGTTGACTGGCCGAGTTAATTGAGGTTCATTTAGAGCAAATAGAATGACCTAGAGTCAACTGGAGCAATCGATTAAAATTTTTTTTGAAGTGTACAAAATGACCTAATGCCAAGTAGAGCATTTGATAAAGAGCTGATTAGTGCTGGTACATCCAATCAACTGATGCTAAAATGAAGTTGACTAATGTTACAGTAACCAATTCAAATGGAGTCAAAAATAGAAGTCCAACAATATGATTCGAATAAGATCTAGAGGATTATTAGATTGATGACTGATGATGATTAGTCAACTGATACGCTCCAGACCAGTAAATGGCAAGATTCAACGTGAAGACTATGAAAGAGGCTAAAAAGGCTATGTGATTAGCAATCCTTTAATTGTAAATCATGCCTATATTTTGTCTACTCAAAATTTTCAATCCCTATTTTATTCATGTATTTATTGTTGTATTTTCTGAATTCTAAAAGGTTTCTCCACCTTTAGTGCTTAACTGAAGACGAGAAAGATAGTGAACATTGCATGTATAGGTCATGGATGTAGCAATTTGGGGACTATGAACTATGTAAAATCTTGGTGTCTCCTGATTTGTTATTTTAGCTATAAATATTTTTTAGAACACTAACCTCTCAGACAACTAGATGTATTCACTCCCTCTATGACATTGGGACGTTGATTTCATTGTACCAATGCAATCATCTTAATGATCAGGTCTATCTAAGTTGTGTACGCCATGACTCAACTCTCACAGCTCACCATGGAGTCTTACTATCACATCTTTACTTTGGCTCAAGGTTGTCTTTGATTAGGTTTTTCATCCCTTGGATGCACTTAAGCCATCGACTTCTCCACATGTCATCCTTCAAGCCAGCCTATGAAGTTCCCCTTCTTCGACAGTCATCCTCACTACTTCTCGATGCTCCTCGTTATGTGATCCCTCAGTCACCTCATAATCTCTTTAGACCTTAATCTACTGGCCCTACAACTTTGTCATACTAAGTCATGCTCTAGAGTTGCTCTAACACCACTTTGTGCTTCACATTCTACATTCCCTCAATTTCTTCATGAGAATGCTAATTTGGCCATGCAAAGTCATCATCCATATCATCCCTCAACCTCATTGAGAATGGGCTCTCTAAACTCCATGTGTGTTCTTGTAATTCCCTACACACTTAAAAACATGTGTCAAATCACAAGGTAAAGTCTATATTAAATCATTTACCCAAATATTAAAACCTAGTGTCCTTATGAAAAAATCAAAACACAATTATAGGATAGAAGAAGCGCAGGGGGATGAATAACATGTTTTGCTTTTTCATTTTTTTGAAGAAATTTAAAGAGTATGCACTCGAAATAAAGATAGAACAAAAGTAAAACTAACACTATTTCTTTTTTTACTTGGTTCACAGCTCGACGACTACTAGTACAAAGTCTGCACTCGTTGAGTACTTTCATTGGGCAATTCACTAATATGGACGATTACAACAAATATAACACTTAAATAAAATTGCAATTATACTACTATTTAGAAGTAAAGGTTTGGCGTTGTTGTCAAAGAGCGTATTGATGTCGTAGTGGAATTTTAGAGCAGCACAAGTGTTGTTTAAGCATAGAGAGTGATGTTTGAGTTGCTGGTCGAAGCATTCTTTTATAAGGTATTTCAGCCGCTTGGATCCCTTCTGAGCGTCGAGGTTCAGCTTGATCTGATCCGATTCCATCGATGATTATTCACCTTCGGGTGCCTGGATCCCTTCCAGATGCTTAGATCACTGATGTGGTTGCACCTTTGCGAAGCTTTATCTGAGTCATCTCTATCCCTTCCCGGACTCCTAGATCCCTTCCAAGCTCCTAGAGTCTGACGTGTGCCAGCCAACTAGAGTGAGCCAACTCAACTGTATGCATGGCTGGGTTTGGGGTATTTCGGGCCCCTAGATCCTTTCTGGTCGCTCGAACGTTAGGGCCCTTGGATCCTTTTAGGGTGACAGAAATCCCCTCAGTCTAGCTTCTCACCTGCATCACAAAGTTAGCATAAAAAAATATAATAATGAAATTTTAGCATACAAAGAGTCAGTCTAATTTGGACTGTGTGGTCTTGACTTTTGGGTTTCCAGTGAACCCCGAGGTTAGATCGACGCCTGGAAAACACATTTTCACCCACTCCTCTCAGGAGCATATTGTCAAACATCCAATCCTCTGAACCTATTTGAATTTTTTTCTCGGCATCCGATCTTGACCTTCAGGACTGCCCGCTAGACTCCTGGTCCTCAACTTTCCTAGACTTCTTCCTGGTGACTATGCCCTTGACCCCTAAGATTTCTACTTGATATCCTCGATTTGTCAAGACTTTTGCCCAATCCACTCGACTAGGACTTCTTTGCCCAATTCACTCAACTAGGGTTGCTTGCCCAATCCACTCGATCATGACTTCATTGTCTAGTCTCAACTAAAATTTTCCTGTATCCTTAGTTAAGCTCATTAGATCACAAAAACCCTTAACTTTGAACCTTAGCTAATATTAAAATATATGTTTGATTAGTTGGTGCTTCCAGCACCAACAACATAGACCACTTGTGGCATAATTGAACCAACACTTGCATGCTCTTATAAAATATTTTGTATTAGATTCTATTAGTTTTAGGCAAACACTTTTATACGGAGATCATGGATCATGTTTGGTGATACCTTTTTCAATAACATAAATTGATGTTGTTACGAATTTTATATCTATTCCTCATGAGCTTTTTTTTTACAATAAGCAACTCATGTATTTTTTTTTTGTATTTAGGTTTTAAGAACATTATAAGAGAGTTTCTACCAAAATTCCATCAAATATTTCCCCTAATATGTGTTCATGTTATTTCTTGGATCAAGGTGGAATTCATGTTATTTCTTGGATCAAGTCCACCTTTGCCCAAGGATGGAAAAACTAGTTCAAGGCATGATAATTTTTTAGGTTTAGAGCAATTTAATTCAAAAAAAATTTGGGTTTTCTTTTTGTGAAGATCATTGTTTAGATTGGAGTTTTTGGTTATAGTGAGCAGAACTTGAGTTGGCATTAGTCGGAAGACCCCTATGAGCAAGGGCAATTTACATGCATCATCAAATTAAGTTTTATAAATCTTTTTTTTATTTATAATCGTATATTAGTATAGCAAATTCTTTCATTTTGTGAATTATATTAATATAGAAATATTTTCCATGTTAATACTTGAATGAGTGATCACTGTGAATTGTACCGTAAGTGCACGATGTCATCAAATAATAAAAAGTTATCATCCTCTTGGACTATATGTGTTGAGTACCAAAATATTCGTTAAGAAGATTATCTAGAAGAATCGAGTAGTTGTGTTAAAAGTGATCAAGAGAAAAAGGTGATAAAGCAAGTTTGGAAGGCAATCTTAGAATTTCAATTTCACTATGGTGAATATTGACAAATGTAGTGATTTTTATCTCAATGTATGATTATGAAGGGATCTGTCCAAGGTAGTCAATGTGTCTATAGGGTAAATAAAAGTACGAAAACACCAATGTGTCTATCTAAATCGCAACTCACGAGAGTAGATTAGGATAGACCCTTTAATCTCTTTGACAAATCCTGAAAGCCTAGAGATAGTCTCCTATCTTCATCGTAGCATACAAGAGTCTCTTTTAGGGATGCTCTGTAATGAGAGCTTCATGAACCTAGACGTTACCCTTACTCTGTGATGGGTTCAACTACTTTCTTAGTAGCGATGCTAGGGTCGCTTTTAGGGATGCTCCTATCACTAGAGCTCCACGATCCACTAGATGATACCGTTACTTCGAGTTGGGAACCTTCAAGTCAGTTCTAGAAGTTAGAGATTAGGGGTTCATCGATAAGTATCCCTAATCTCAAATGATCTAGTCATATGTTTATATGCAATGATTACTGTCACATTCTAAAGGAATGAAAACAAAAACTATAAATAGTAAATACTTACAGCAATCTCTCGTAAATCTACAATCGGCAACAGAATGTGATCTTCAGACTTGTTGCCGAAAGAGTGATCACAGAATTGGAAAGTTCTCCGTAATTTCACAAACCAAATCCCACCACCTCGAATGTTCTCCCAGACCCCTCTATTCTCAATGCACTTCGTTGTCTTTCTCCCATGAATGATCCTTGGACGCACTCCTTATAAAGAAAAAATAACCCAGGGATATAAGGGACAATTGCCCCTAAGAAGTGGGTAACGTAGGTTTCCCCCACATTCCCATTTCCTACATCTCCCACTCATCCAAGGTTAGTCACTAAGACTAGTTAGTCACAAAAATTAAATAAGTCACATAAACTATATAAGAGTTTAGTCACAAAGACCATATTAGAATATCCAATCTATACTTAGATAAAATAGTTCATGCGACAGTAATCACATTAAGTGATAGTTGTTAAGAAGATTGTTACACCTTACATAGTCATTCTTAGAGCGATCAATGCTAACAAAGTTGTTACACTTTACTTAGCCGCTCTTCCAAATGAATTAGAGACATACTCATCATGGCACATAGCCTCTTTCCTAGCACACATATCCGTTATCTAGAAAACATCCAATCTCCCGGTGACACATAACCAATCTCCCGGTGTCATTTTATTTATTTACATCAATATGAATATCTCTAATCCCTTATCATGACTATTATGTCAAAAGCATACTCCATATTCAAATATTCACAATCATTTCTATACATAACAGAAATGAGTCGACCAGTGAATAACATCAAAAGATGTAAATTTATTTAATCTTCCTTTTTTATCTAGAATCTATTCATTCTAATCAGTCGCTTTCCTAGTTATATTTCATATACTGAATCATCCATAGCCATAAGATACATGTTAAAATAGTAGACACTGATTAAAACTTCAAGTAAACAGTTAAATAGTTACTAAAGGCAAAAAATTGATATTAACTTATAATCTTAAAGGTCTCACGTAGTAGAGAAATAGAAATCCATTCTCCTACTACCCTTATTGTCGCAATAACACATGTGGTATGAATCACATGCTATAATATTATTCTCTTTACTAAAAGGAGCGCATGTTTTCTTCAAATTTAATATCGTACAGATTTTGATCTAGACATACCTAATGTCTAACCCTAAATTCAACATATGAATTCTAATCTAGCTTTCAACAGGTTCAGTAAATGGTGGGTTTATTTACTTCGATCATTATTAACACATAAATGATCTCAACTTGACACAATTATCAATGTGACCTTAACTTATGGATTTGTCTCTATTCATAGCTACGTAAGTTGTCCTATAAGTAACGATCTTACCTCTATTTGTACTCAACAAACAAAGATGAGTAGACCAATCTTAACCTGCCAATATACTCACCGAGATCTTATATGAATGTAACCAAATTATATATACTAAATAAATTATGACAAATCATACAATCAAATCACAATATCTGATTGTTATTCATTGGCTTAATAAAAGGATCTGTAAGCATAACACTTGTAGAGACATACTCAAGAATTACTTTTCTTTTAGCCATAATATCTCTTACAAAGTTATATTTTATAGCTATATGCTTGCTCTTGCTGTGATATTTGGGATCCTTGGAAAAAGTTATTGCAGCTTGACTGTCACAGTAGACAGTTACTAGACTCCCATTCTTCTCAGTAATCTTCAGATGCTTTAGGAACCTTCTCAACCAGACTGTTTCTTGCACAGTCGCTGAACATGCCACATATTCAGCTTCCATAGTTGACAAAGCTACACAAGCTTGTTTCTTGCTATTTCATGAGATGACGCCACCATTCAACAAGAACGCATAGCCTGATGTGAATTTTCTATCATCCAGGTCCCTAGCCCAATCTGCATCTGAATAACCTTTCAGACTCATATTTGATCCTTCAAAATAGAGACAATAATATGTTGTCATCTTTAGATATATCCTTTTTATTGCCTTCCAGTGTCTCGGTCCTGGGTTTGACTGGAAGCGACTGACTAAAACAAACAGTATAGCTGATATCGGGACGTGTACACAACATAGTGTACATCAAACTACCAATAGCACTGACATATGGTGTTTTTATTCATTTCAGCTTTTTTCTCTGGAGTTTTGGGACACATGCTCTTGCTCAAAATAGTACCTTTCACAATAGGTGTATGTTCTACATTGCAATTAGACATGCTAAAATAATGTAATATCTTATTTATATAAAACTCTTATGACATACCCAAAAGTCTTTTAGGACGATCTCTAATGATCTTCACCCCTAAGATGTACTCAGCTTCTCCCATATTCGTTGTCTCAAATTGTGATGACAACCACTTCTTGACTTCATTCACATACCCAATGTCATTTCCAGCTATCAGCATATCATCAACATATAATGATAAAATGACATACTTTCCTTTTTCTCTTTTCAAGAAAACACAAATGATCTTTATTGATCATCTCAAAACCATAAGATAAAATGACTTCGTTAAATCTTATATTCATTGTCTTAATGCTTGCTTTAGCCCATATATAGACTTTTTAAGTCTACATGTTTTCTCCTCTTGGCCTTCAACAATAAAATCTTCTAGTTGAACCATATATATTTCCTCGTCAAACTCACCATTAAGGAAAGCAGTTTTACATCCATTTAATGTAATTTCAAGTCATAATATGCCACAAAGGCCAAAATAACTCGTATTGATATAAATTTTACTATGGGAGAAAATGTCTCTTCAAAGTCAATATCCTCCATTTGGGTATATCCTTTTACAACTAAATGAGATTTATATCTGTTAATCGATCCATCAGCTTTCCTCTTTATTTTGAGAATCTACTTATTCTCAATAGCCTTTCAGCCTGGAAGAAGATCGACTAAGTCCCAAACATAATTTTGAATCATAGACTCCATGTCACGCCCCAGAGGAGTCCCTGTCCGAAGAAATTTCGGCAGCATCTCCCCTATACGGGTGACAATCTGAAACATTTCTACATACAAAATATACATCAGCCACATTCAGCTGGAATATATACACAACCACGTAGTTTATATCATCAGCCCACTCAGTTGGAACAAAATAAACACAATCACGCAGTTTAATAAGCCTACACGGCTGAAAGTAAACACACAACAATGTAAACGCAACAGAAAACACAAAACAATATGAACATAAGACCAACAACGACACTAACAAAATACCTGCAACCACCAAACTAAACTCCAAAATCCACAGTGACTCGTTCAAAAGCAAAATACGCAAAATTAACATGTCATCCAAATAGTAACAAAATCCAAAAAGAAAACTATCCTCATATGTGACGTGGGACTGACAGCCGGGACTCTCCAAGCATCCATGACTCATCTACCTGTTACCTGGTGAAAGAAAACCAAATTGCGAGGTGGTGAGTATTGGAACTCAGCGGGTAAAGATAAGATAGTACATGAACATAATATACAAATAGAAAGTGGGCCAAGAGTATACAGTCTCATAATAGGAAATAACAGATACTACAATAGAATCAAAATAAATGCTCATACCTGAAACCATATCTTAGGCTAGGTATAGTAGGTTAGAACTGATACCAATCTGCTACAGTACTGCTTATAACTACAGAGGTAATAAGTAAGGTATATACAAATTTTCAATGACTAAACATCTACAATGAGAATATATCTCAACACAAATAAGCATATCAGCATATGTGAACAACAGCAGTAAGTAAGCAATAACAGCATATATAGACAGCAGCAGCCAAAACAAATATAATAACAACAGCGTATGCATGGATGTCATTCCCGCCCAACTCTATGCACCATAACCCCTGTATGGTCGAGAGGCCGGGTCAGTGACAGACTGTACACCACTCCAGCTACCACTCTCACGAGTGGTCGAGGGGACAGTTGCATAGTAGCTAACTAGATACATCTGCGACGGGGGTCCCTGCTGCTCGTACTCCAGCTACCACTACCCATGAGTGGTCGAGTGCGGCACGACAGGACAAGCGACATCAACTCCAGCTACCACTCTCTCGAGTGGCCGAGGATGCAGCCCTGGTCAACGACTCTCTCGACCGCAAGGGAGAATTGATCGTTGATATGTATGTCATGACATGATGCGCCAAATGCAACCATCATCATACAAATATAAGGAAAAGATTTAGCTATGCTACATGAAGCCAACATGCTCAATATAGTACATAAATAAACAATAGTCAAAGCATACAAACATGGTATCTAATATCTGCTACTGATCATGGACAACAACAAAAGACTGTATAGATATGGAAACGAATTTCTCAAAGATCGCGTGGAAGTATCAAGCGCAGGAAAATAAGAGTGGAGTCAAGTTAAAAATAATTTCTTATCCAAATTAGTTCATGCACCAAGGTCAAAGTACTAAAAGAAACAAAGCAAGAAATACCCGCCTCAGCAAGAAGATTGAATCAAAAGCCCTACGTCAATACGCTCATCTCCAATCAGCGTCCTGCATAAATCCATAATATATACATATTTTATTTAGCTAAATTCATATGAATTAAATAGCTAAATAAAATTCTCAAACTAATTAGGGAAAACCCTACTCAATATGATCATTAACCCTAACTACATATAACTCAAGTCAATTAGGGTTAGTTTCCTTAACCATAAACAATCCACTAAGATCAATACATACTTAATTCATCCACAACAAATCAATGATCCTAACATCAACCATGCATCCCACAAAATCTGACAAAAGAAAAATCCATATCCACCAACCCATCTTAATTTGATGATCCTAATAATGACCATGAAATCATCTAATCAGCCTAAATGCCACAGGAAACTAAAATCAAATCTCCATCTGATACGAAAAGCTAAAATCCTCAATTCACAGCAAGTTGCAGAAAAACAATAATATCACCACCAATCCACATCTCTACTTACCATGACTCAAGCAATGTAAGGGAACTTCATGGTGGAAATACCAAAATCAAACAACACCATGGTTGCAGTACTCAAAATCCGATTCTATGAACACAAATCTCATTTCAAGGAAGCCATGGAAACATCAAAATTGAAACCTTTCATCCAAATTCACAAGACATAAATCAGAGGAAACAAGATAGTAACAACATAAACCATGGTGCCCTAACAGTAGTCCTCGATTCATCCTTCAACCATGCTAGGATCACACCCACTCATATTTATAGGAGGAACTACTTGCAAGATGAAATCAGATTACACTGACCCCCAAATCCGTTCATGAAAACCAGAAAACATCTCAAGAGGAGGCAGGATAACATAAAGAACTCAAATCAAGACCCTTCCAATGAGCGTACATCTTAGACAAGCAAAACAACCTCACCTAAATACCTAGCCCATACCTCATGGATCTCATTCAAACATAGGGGAAAATACTTGCTGGCTAGCTCTCGTCGTGGCCGGATGTGGCAGTGGATCGGTCGGTCGACGCTATGGCAGAGAGAAGAGGGGGCGTCTGAGGTGCTCGTGCAAGGAGAGGGTCGGCGACACTGGGTGCTTGCGTGAGAAGGAGAGTCGACAACATCTTGGTGCTCGCGTGAGGGCTCGGAGAGGAGTCGGCGCGAGAGGCGGTCGCGGCTATCGATCGTGCGCGGCGGTGATGGGTGGCACAACAAGGTTGCGAGACGAAGAGGGATGGTGGCAGCGTCGGGCTTAGGGCACGGGAACGAGGAGAACTCGGCAGAGCTGGTAGTCGGCGGGTTTTGAGGAGAAGGTTCGCGAGAGGGAGGGGCTCGGGGATGAAGGAGGCGCGGCGCTGTGTGGGAAGCTAGGGCACGGGCCAAGAAGAGAAAAGGGAATTTATAAACCTAGGTATATTTGATTAAGCCCTAAATTAGTTTCTCAATCAACTCCCATCTTCGGGTATTTTAAACAGACTTTTTCTCGAACTCATAAATGCATCCCCTCAAAATACGTCGTACGTGCTCCGATTAATTCCCAGAAATTTTTTAAAAATTTCTAAAATTTCCAATAAGATTATTTGTCAAATAATCCTATTTTTAATTATTATTTTGTTGTCGTATTTTACACTCCATTTCTTTAATTATTATAATTTTTCACTTTTCTCTAACTCTACATTCCAATGCTTCCTCAATGAATTGAGGTTCATCATAGTCAACTGGAAGTGTTATCAATGCCTCATTCTCAATATCAAAGCTCTTCTTAGGTTTGATTTTACGAACACTTCTTCGTAAGTTGGGTTGTTGAGAAGTCAACTCATGATTTGGCATATCACTCCCACTCGATTGACTAGACTCAGACATCCCTTTTGACACCTCTCTTGTTGATAAAGAAATGGAGTGTAAAATACGACAACAAAAGTCGTATTTCAACATCACCTCTTGTTAGGAACTCTGTTTCAAGAAAAGTCGCATCTCTCGAATCTATTTTGGAGATGGTTCCATCTAGTTGTTCACATATGAAAACATAACCTTTGGAGGTCTCATTGTAACGCCCCGCCCCTCCTGCTAAGGCGGCGGGGGTTACTTTACTCATACATACTTACTTAGTACAGCGGAAGTCTTACTTATAGGTTTTAAAACTTTTCTTTTCTTTAAAATCACCATGACTAATCAACTGGACGTATAAAATCACATAGCATACTTAATATGATTTTTAAGTCATAATACCCAAACACAAAATTAAATGTCAAAGAGTCATAATGCAGTAACATAAACTAGGCATTAAACAAAAGCAGGTCTTTCTCCTTTAGCCAAGCCACTACCACACACATCCTTTTAGCCCCTCCTGCTGCTCCCCTAGTTCATCCATTCCTCGCCTTTATCTGTGATATAAGAAAGTAAGCTGTGAGCACTCATGGCTCAGTAAGTTCCTTTCCTACTCACAAAAATCATATAGCATATCAAAATCACAAGACATAACACATGGAGACAATTTCATCATAGCATGTAGCATATCATGGCATATCGTAACATAATCGTAAGGTATCATGGCATAATACAACATAACATAATCATCAAATGCACCCTAACATATCATAACATCATCATAAATATCATGGCATAATCATAAGGTATATGCAAGGTGAATTTCTAAACATGTATCATGAAAACATATGCAACATGTCTTTTGAAAACTTATAATATACATACTTAAACATAATCTCAACATAAGGGGGGCCCCGGCTTGTAACACATACATAAATGCGCGCGTCCTATGTAGGTCCAAGGTAGCAAGTCTTGAACCTTACAAGGCATACATACTAGGCCCGTTTCTTAGTCCATCGACCTAGGGGCACTTAGGAGCTCATCCCTAACGAGGCTCGTTTCTTAGTCCATCGACCCCGGGGCGCTTATGGAGCCCACCCTTGGTACAAGCCTTAAAAGTAAAGTAGCATGCCATACATATCTTTAATTCTTAACCTATCATTCATGTCATAATCATATCATGAAGAGTGCTCCTAGTCCCAATTGATAGGGAAGCAACTCTTAGGCATAACATAAAGCATGTATAATTAGCACACAGCTCATCATGAATTTTTGGGCACACAGCACATCATGATCACATGCATAATTGGGCACACAGCACATCATGAACTTGGGCACATAGCATTATCATAGATTTGGGCACATAGCATATCATAAATTTAAGCACATAGCATATCATAAATTTAGGCACATAACACATCATAAACTTGGGCACATAGCACATCATCATACATAGATCATAAGCATACATAAGTATAGCAGCATATCATATTCCTATCATATCATAAGCATTGCATATGAAGCATATGGGAAAAAAAACATAAGTAGGTCTCTAACCCAAAGGTCATGTGGTGGCCGAAACATGTAGTTGTAGCCTAGGTTAGCAAGCAACATAAGAGCATGTGAACCCTAAACCTTTATCATATCTTATATCATAAGGAACACCTTAAGCATATTTGGTTTGGGTTCCAAGCTTCCTAGGTCTTTACTTATATCATGGCCGAAACCCATCAAGCCTCAAATTAGGTTATAAGCAACATATAAACATGTAAACCCTAACTAATGTCATATCATATATCATAAGAAACAACTTGAGCATGTTTAGTTGGGTTCTAAGTTCTCTAAGCTTTTAACCTTAACATGGCCGAACCCTAGTAAGTATGATTCTAGGTTACAAGTAGCATGAAAGTGTTGAACCTTAAATCCATATCATAATACATATCATGAGGAACATCATAAGCACATTTAGTTCAAGTTCCAAACTTCCTAAGTCCTTTAATCCAAGGTGGCCGAAACTTATCAAGCATGGGAATTAGGTTTTTAGTGGCATAAGAGCATGAAAACCATAAATAATTTCATAGCATTTATTACAAGAACATCATGAGCATATCTAAGTTGGGTTCTAAGTTTCCTTAGGCCTTTAACCTAATGGTGGCCGAAACATGTAAGGCATAGACTAGTTTTCATGTGCCATAAAAGCATGTAAACCCTACATAAATTTCATGGCATTTATTACAAGGAATAACATGAGCAAACTTAGTTTAAGTTCTAAACATCCTAGGTCTTAAAACCTTATGTGGCCGAAAGTTGTAGAGCATGTAACTAAATTTCTATGCAACAAACAAGCATAAGGACATCAAGTTAGTTTCATATCTTTTCATCAAGAAGGTCATGAACATCTTAAACTTGTTTTAAACTTTCCCTAGGCCTGATATTCAACATAGCCGAATCTTCATAAACATGAAATAGAGTTCAAATCAACATAACTCATGGGCATATCATATTAGCTTCATATTTTATCTTAGGGAAAAATCATGGCATGTTTAGTTTTAGGTTTAAAGCTCTTCTAGGCCCTTAGTTCTACCATGGCCGAATGTTCATGAGCTTGAAGATGAAGTTCAAATCAACATACAAGTGGAAGAAAATGTTAACAACCCTATTATCATAGGGCACATATCATAAGAACAAGGGAGCATGCTTAGTTTGAGTCCTACGCTTACTTAGTTCTTTTGTTCATGCTTGGCCGAGAATCTAAGATCATAAATCTAAGTTCTAACTAAACATTCTAGCATAAAAACATTAGGTTAACCTCCTACCATAAAATACATATCATGAGAAATATATTGAGCACATCTAGTTAAATTTTAAAGTTCCTTAGATTCTTCTTTTTTTATCTTGGCCGAAATTTCCATGAAGCAACCCTAGGTTTTTAAGCAATCTATCTTCATGAAAACCATATGAACTATTGTACCACAGGTGAGGGGAATCTTACCTCCTTTCGCTTTTGGTTTTTCTTAAGAAGAAAAGTATCCTAGGTGCCAAGGAAGGAGAGAGCTTCTTCTTCTTGTACCTCCTTTTGTTCCTCTTGCTTGGAAGGGATAGATCTTGAAGGTCTCCTCTCTAAACTTAGTTTTTCTTGAAGAGAAGCTTAGCTTAGCTCTCGGACAAAGGAGAGGGAGGGAGTTCTTGGTTCGGTGAGGAATGAAGAAGAAAGAGGAAGGAGGAAGAAATGATTTAATCCCTTATTTTTCTTCTCCCAATCTATTTATTCCCTTGCCCATGAAACATGTCCTCATTCACTCCCTCAACTCCTCTTTTCCCCCACTCCATTAATTCCCACGAAAATAGAGAGAGGGAGGGAAGTAGTAAATCCTTCTTTTGCTTGCTCCTTTTCTTAACCAAGAGGGAAAAGAAGGTAAGCAACTTGGTTTTCTCTTGTTCTTTTTGCTTAGTTTTCTTTTCTCCTTTAACTAAATTTTTCATTCCTTTCTATCCAATTATTTCTCCTTATCCTAATGGTTATCATTCATCAATTTATCTCCATAAATTGTGGGAGGTTCAAGGTTCAATCCTTGACCTCACCTCTTCTTATTCTAATTTTCTTTTATTTTTGTTTTCCTTTTTCTTTTATTCTTATCATTTCTTTATGCTCTAAGGAAAATAATATTCATACACCTATTTTATAATTTCGTGAGTGTTACACTCATGATATCTAATAAAGATACATTTCATACTCCAAGGTCCCAATTTTTCATACTTCTGAGAACTATCATGAACATAAACAACTGACCCCCAGGGTCTCAGATTACTTAAATCTGATTTTCTAGCTATCCAGCGTTCATATGGGGTAGATGGAAGTAACTTTGAAGGCACTTTGTTAAGTATGTAGACCGTAGTTAATAATGCATCTCCCCAATAGGAGATAAGCAAATTATCATGCGTCATCATAGACCTAACCATTTCAAGAAGAGTCATATTTCTTCTTTCAACTATCGCATTTTATTGTGGAGTTCCAAGGATTGTTAGCTATTTTATAATCCCTTTATTATTACATATTATCTTGAACATATCAGATAAATATTCCCCTCTATGGTTAGTGCATAAAATCTTAACTTTACGTTTCGTTTGATTCTCAATGTTCAAAAAATAACCTTCAATTGCATAATTGACATTTGGTTCTACATCAAGAACCATAAAATCATTTGTTAAAAAATCATGTCCGATTGACACTGAGTTAATCTTAAGTTCAACACATCGACTGTAAAAATTAATACAATACCCTAAATCAAGAAGACACGTAATGGAAACAAGATTCTGTCAAATTTTAGGAGCATACAGGACATTATATAGAAACAAAACACTACCACCACAGAGGTTGAGTTTGCAAGTGTTGACTCCTTTGACTTCAATTCTTACATTGTTTCCCACATAGATCCACTTAGTGCTAGCTAGTACCTGACGATACTCAACAAATGTAATTCGTTCCCGAGCTACATGGTTGGTTGCTCCCGAATCTATAATCCACAAAAGATAAGAATCAGCTAACAACACTGAGCTAGCAACAAAATGCCTAGAAAAAGAAGGCAAACATGGATTTACCTTTTTCGACTTAGCGCACTCTTGAGCGAAGTGACTCTTCTTGCCACAGTTAAAACAAATCAACTTATTTTTAGGTTTCTTTTCAGTCTTCTTTCCTATCTTCTTGATTGGGCCCTATCCCATAGTAGTAATTTCTTTCTTCTTTCTCTTCTCTTTCTTGAACCATTTGTTTTTTCATGGATCCAGATGATCCAACAGAATCAACAGCCACATAGGCGAGCCCAAAATCCTTGTGGATTTAACTCTCTTTGCCTCTAATTCTACATAGCATGAGATATCAGTGAAAGTCTTGATACTTTCACTGTGAGTTAGGATCTGATTCCTGGTCTCCTAAGAATCTAGAAGGGAACGAATAACTGCTTGAACCTGTTGTTCATCATTCAACTCATAACCAGTAGTTTTAAGCTCCTGAATCATGTTCGATATCTCCCTGAGGTGTTGAAACATTGAAACATTTGGACGCTTCTTATAGCTATCAAACTTGATCTGTCGAAGCTTGCTCAGATTTACTCCACTGTATTTCTCCTGAAGGACTACCCAAATTACATGAGCCGAAAGATACGACTTATACTTAAAGGCTAAGTCATCTACCATTGAACTAATCAATATGCCCTTTGCAGTGAAGTTCATTTTCTTCCATGCCTTATAGACATCAAGATATTGTTTGTGTTGTGTAGTGGGACTATTTACAAGTTCTATCATAACCTAATTTGCAACCTCCATAACTTCTTGTTCCTCAAGTACATACTGTATCCTGAGGTGCCAAATCTTATAGTTATCCCCATTAAGTTTTTCACCCTTCTTGAGTTCAGCTATAATATTTTTGATTGTCATAATCTATCATAAATAAATACATTATTTAGTATTTAGTTTAATTCATATGTATGCAGTTTATGATTGACTGAATATTAATTTGAGTTTGTTTATAAAATCAAGTGATAACTACGTTTTCACTTATCATTCGTATGACCAATCAAATCAATATTGATCAATGTTATTACACACATCCTAACTAATGAACTAATCATTATTTATTATACTCATAATAAACTAATCAAAGAGTATCATGCATCATGTAGAGTAAACAACATAAATAAACATATGAATGAACATATCATTAACATAAATATTATGCATATTGTTAACATATAACAAACTAATATGAATGAAATAGACTAATATTGTCATACATAATGACAATAACAATAACAGAACTCTAATAAACTAGATATGCTACAACAACTCTCACTTGGACAAACACTAGTGTAGTGGTCAATATAATGTTAGTGCAGGAAGTATCCGACGATCGAACCTATGTTTTGATTATATCAAAAGGTTCAAGGTTAAGGTGTTTTGTTATCTGATATGTTGAATGAGCTTTGCAGGAAAGACCTAAAGTTTCTTAGGCAAAAGTCCTAGCTACGGTTAGGCAAGTGGAAAACCCTAGGGGGTTGTAACCCTAGGTCCTAGGGGGTGGTAACCCTAGGCGGAAAGTCTTGGTGGGTCGGAGCTTCGGGCAAAAATCCTAGGGGGTGGTAACCCTAGGTTGAAATCTTGGTGTCGTAAACCAGGTGGAAGTCTGGACGAGTTGTGGACCGGACGTCCAGCATGAAGACCGGAAGCATCGGACGCTGGGCAAAAGTCCAGTCGGTCTGGAGGACCGAACTGGCAAAATGTAACTTCTCCTGAGTGGAGTAGGTGAGGACGCATTCCCCGGAAGAGGGAACAGTAGGTGTCGGTTTGACCTAGGATTTTCGGTCGGAAATCCGAAGTCAGAACCAGACAGTCCGAAGACTGTCAAACCTATTTTTCTTATATTTTGTTATGTTCTAACTCTGTTTTGCAGGAAACTAACATCTTTGTACAGGGGTAGAACTGACCAAGATCGGTTGACCGAACGTTTGGATCGATCGACCGAGCCCCCAAGCCGCAGATCAGATTTTCAAGGAGTGGACCGGGCTCCACCAAGGGATTGGTTGACCGAACCTGGTTATCGGTCGACTGAACCGGAGATAGGGGTTGACCAGATCGAAGCGGAGCAAGCGGATCGGGCGGATCAGATGGAAGGAGACCATCTGATTGGTCGACCGAACGTGGGGATCGGTCGACCGATCCGCTTCGGGTCAAACCTGATCCTGAGTTTCGAGGATCTGGATCAGATTTATAAAGGCTATAAAAGGAGCCTCGGGCTGCAGCTTCCAAAGACTTGACAAACAGAATTCAAGCGATCATTTAAAGTTGTGCGCTGCTCCGAATCACTTCGACACTCCGACGATTGACGACTAGCTCTTCATCTTTTTGTATTGTCGATATAAATTCTTTTGTACTCTAAAGTTGTAAAAAGATTTACGGATTGATAGTAATTGCCCACTGAAAGTGATCAACGATCGCGGGGCTTGGAGTAGGAGTCGCCCAAGGCTCCAAACCAAGTAAAAAATACTTGAGTCTTCTTTCTGTGTTGTGCTTTTAATTTCCGCTACTTAACTCGATTTTCCGAATATGAAAAGTGTGAAAGCCACGAGCGCTATTCACCCCCCCCCCCCTCTCTAGCGCTTCTCGATCCAATAATTGGTATCAGAGTCCGGACTGCCAGAAGCTTTAACTGTCGACTGTGCACAAGAGCTATGATCTGATTGAGCCATGTTGGTATAATATTGACCTCGAACAAAGAATGTGGGAGCTCCTATGTTCAGATCAAGAGGATCAAACACTAGGTAGGAAGTCCTAGTTGCGACTAGGCAAGGAAGTCCTAGTAGGTCGGGTGGACCGAGGGGCAGGAAGACCTGGTGGGTCGAGAATCGAACGTGGAAAGCCTGTGGTCCTTTGTTTGAGGAGGGGGATTATTGGGGTTGCAAGGTTGTAAACATAGTCCCACATTGAAAACACATGGGAAAGATCATGGGTTTATAAGAGAAAGATATCTCCATTGGCATGAGGCATTTTGGGTAGAGCTCAAGAGCAAAACCATGAGAGCTTAGGCCCAAAGTGGACAATATCATACCATTGTGGAGATATCTAAATTCTTTTCGATCTTATATATAATCCCTTTCAACCTGGACTCATTTGGGGCAATCTTAGGTGGGACAGCTTCAGCTTCTCCATCGGATCTACAATTGGATCCATCTCTGGATTCTCCACACAGTCTTCTGTTCTGTGTGTGTCTTGGATTGGAAACTCTTCTTGCTAGAGTTTCCAGAACAACCGATCGAGCCGACCAATAAGCCATCCGACTCCATAAATCGGGTCATAATCAAGCTCCTTTATCTCCTCCCAAAGCTCATGTTGTCATATATCATGACTAGCCATCTGAAAAATTAAAATTAAATAAGTTAATACAAAATTGACTAATCAGTACAAAACCAGCTTAATTCAATTTATACAGGCATAGTACCAACATAATAAATCAAGAAAAATAAATCTTCTCGATTTTTAGGAGTTTAAGTCGACCGACCCATTGGACCGGTCGATCAGGAATCCAGATCCTAAGCTTGATCCATTGTCCTCGTTAGAACTAATCTAATTAGACAGGGATTTTTATTTACCTATGTTTTGTTATTGTGTAATCTAAGTTCATTTCAGTCAATCTCAAACTTATTGATCAAACTTAGGTCTGTTTGATCAAACCAATGCCCATTGGATTAAGTCTGATCTATTAGAATAAATCTAATCTATTTGATCAAATTTGACCCATTAGAACAAATCTGGTATATATATATATATATCAGTTTAAAAATTATGCATAGATTGCTACTGTATTAAAAAAACAAACAAAAATTTTGTTTCTTTTAACCAAACTTCTTCTCATACATTTGATGAAGAAATCTTTTAATCAATTAAAACAATGGATTAAACAAATTTAATCAATTAAATCAATCGATTAAATAAATTTAATCTATTAAAACAATCGATTATTCTTTCTTTCACCACTTTCTTTGCGTCACGCTACCCACATCGCACGCCGCGCATGTCGTACATCACACAATTGTGACAGACATGGTCGCTGGCCACGAAGGCCAATCTCCAGCCTACTCGGGTTGTTACCGATACTTTTTGGAACACCGTCATCGGCATATCCCCGACTTGCGAAGCTGGTCGCCTATGACCTACTATTGGTCTCACCAGCGTCCGCGAGGAGCAGAAACGGTGAGAATCAGCGTTTAGTGAGTCGCCGACCTCAGGTGTGTTGTCGGCCATCCTGGACACCGTCTCCGGCCCAGGAACTCGGTCGCCAATGACCTTCCGCAACGCTAGCCCTTCACCAGTGGAAGTCGCAACGCTGTTGCAATTTTCTAGACTGTCACAACACTGTTCACAGTAGCAATGTGTCCTCCGGCGAGCGACTTTGTCGCTAACTGCATCCCTCTTTCAAGACGTTGTCATCGACGAGCCTTTACCATGACATGGAGTCACCGACCTTGGCTTTTCTTGTAACACTTATGCGATCATGACTCAATCGCGATTTCAACGCAAAGGTAAGGGATGAACAAAGAATATGAACATTATCATGTAATTCAAACATGCATCATATTTTCTTTAGAATGCATACTACTCTGATACTAATGTGGCATTCTAAAGACATGAAAATAAAAACGGTAAACGGTAAATACTTACAACGATCTCTCGCAGATCTACAATCGGCAATAGAATGTGATCTTCAGACTTGCTGTCGAAAGAGCGATCACAGAATCGGAAAGCTCTCCGCAATTTCACAAATCAAATCCCACCGCCTCAAATGTTCTCCCAGTCCACTCTATTCTCAATGCACTTCATTGTCTTTCTTCCGTGAATGATCTTTGGACGCACCCCTTATAAAGGAAAAATAATTCAGGGGTATAAGGGACAATTTGCCCCTAAGAAGTGGGCAACGTGGGTTTCCCCCACATTCCCATTTCCTACAATTACGACTAAAGTTCTCTCCTCGGTCTATCCCAACAAGGACACTATCTAAGTTGAATCCAAGAACAAATGACGGATAGAGAGAAATTCACTAAAATTGATCACAAGACATATGCGCCATAAATAAAATGAGGGCCAATGCTTTATTTCATTAAATAAACACTAAGTTACTCCCTAATTCTAGAATTAGGGAGGCTACTTCATGGCGTTGGAGTAACAAACAAAAGACATGGTTTTACAATGTAAAGAGATTAAGTGTAGAAGGAACCCAATGTCTTCAAAAGAACTCCAATCGGCGTTGCAACCTTCACCTCCTTGAGAGACGACTCTCCCAAGGAGGGTTTCTATCACAAATCCATGTATTCTTAGACGATCCTTTAGCTCGAGGCCTTGGGTTCCTTTTATAGAATTTGAGGGTGACTCAGTCTTTGACAGAATACAAATTTTTGGAGCCAAGTCAAGTAAGTGCGCCATTACCGTATTGGAGAACACGACATGGCCGCGTTGTTTCTTGAACCCTAGGCCTGAAAGAGTAGTGTTTGGCATGATCGTGCCAGGTGGCACGCCCTACCCGTGTTGGCCGTTGGAAGCTTCAAATATGCTATGTTTGTGCACCTTGCCTCTAAGTATGGGCAGGACCATGGTAGCCAGTGCTAGATGCTGGATAGAGGCTTTTCATCTTCCAAATGAGTCCAAACCAAGATCTTCATGCCCTATCAATAATAAACACAAAAGAGCAATCTCCTGTAACAAAATGATAAAATGCATGAAAATGATAGGAGTAAATGGAAACATGCTCGTGCAATATCTAAAATAGATGCAAAATAAGCCTAGAAATATAGGTATGAATTATGTGCATCAACGAGTAAGGCATTGCCCGGAGGAGTGGTGTAGATGCAATTGACCTTGTGACCACTGGGCAATTGTTAAAGCTCTCAAACAAGGTTGTGGCGCCTTGGGCTTCTTTGTTGATGGACAATCTTGATGGGGGTGCTAAAGATAATTCAAGCTAAGGGAGGCAGATAGTTGAATGCTTAGTTATGAAAGAGCAACAAGGAGTTGGTTTCTAGAATATTCGTCTTATTTTGAGTGTGGTTTTATAACATGTTTACCCATGGATGGTAAATTCTTGGTCAAAAATATTTTCACCTTATGTGAAACTTACTGAAAACTTGGAACCCTCAAGTTCGTAAACCTTCAAGGTGGTGGTGAAAATATTGTTTCATTGTTGTACGTGCATAATGTATGTATAGGATATCCATAAAGATGTGGTTGGAGTTAAGCTTCCTAATTATGATTCTTGGAGGAAGTTATGTATTGTTGGAACGTGCGTCCCCCAAGTGGTCTTGTGTAATTATGGGTTTTGATGTTTAGGCAAACAATTTAAGTTTGAACTTGTGTTTGTGTTTGATTTGTGTTGTAGAGATTTAGGCATACACATATAAAGATGACATGGCACAACGAAGGTCATGGGTACCAAGTGGCACAAGATCTATGGAGATCTAAAAAGAGTGGTATGGGACACTCGAGATGTCGTAGGATGAGAAACATCGAAAGTAGCTGTGTATGTGAAGTAGAGTATGTAAGTGGAGCATGAAGGATGATATAGAAAGAGACCCAAGGACTTGGTGTATCCATGGGACAAAAAGCTTGATAAACAATTGTCGGAGAAGCACTATGTGAGCGAGCGAGAAGAATGACATGGGAAAACAGTCAAAGGCTTGATGCATCTAAAGAATGAGAAGATGAATAGGAGAAGATCTCATGGAAGTAGACAATTGATGTCAAGCTGTGTTTAAAGCAAATTATTCACAGGCAAAATTAATTTTCGGCCTAGGCAGAGTCGGTCATTGAATGGGTTGTAGTCAACATCTCAATTGAGTGAAAATGTTAAAAGCTGACTGATTGCCAATGAGCAATCTAATATAGGCTGGATGAAGTAGTCACTAAAGGAATCAAAGAAATAGAGGAAACGATCAAGATCTACTAGATTCAGTCAAGGATAATTGATTAGCAGCTAATAGCTAGTTAATTAGTAATGAAGCAATCTTTGAGGGAGATAGAGGAAATGGTTGCGAATTATACTAATTTAGCATGAAGCAACGTTAATTAGCATAGCATGTAATTGACGTTTTAGTATATAGCCTTTATTGATGGTGGTATGTGTGTTTAGTTATGAATTTGAGATGAGTGCAAACTTTAGTATAGCCTATATTGATGGGGGTATGTGTGTTAGTTATGAATTGAGAAGTTGTCACTTGATGCCTATGGGTACACCATAGGATAAATTATGAAACCTGTGGTTTGGAATATTAATCGAATCTCACAATATTTCATTGGTTTTGGATACTTAATGTTAGTCAGATTTGTCAAGGAGATGGATTTTGAAGTGTAGGCTTGAGTAGTGACCCTAGTGGCACGGAATGTTGATTTTTTTTTATATATATAAATATCTAACTCTTCGAATCGTTGATCCATTTTATTATCATGATTAATTGCTTTATTATTTTGACCATGTATTAAATAATAGAGCATTTTGCTACAAGTATTAGCCTCAGATTTGTAGTGGGTGTGCATTGAAGAAGGAATAAGTTTTGAGGCATGAATACGACAAAGCAATATTGTATTCTACGGTCAAGGTATGGGTTGTTAGTGTTTAGAAGAATATTGTGGGTATTAAACAAAGACAATTAGGATTAGTTAAGATTAAATATAGCTGAACCAGCATATCTGAGTGCTGATTTAGTGTTGTTTAACAATTGAATCAGGGGTGTTTTGATTATGACGTTGTACATTTTGATTGAGGTGTCAGGTTCGAGCATCCCCTGCGCAGACTCTTATCAATTAAGTGGTACCGTTCATCCAAAAATCCCTTCGGGGGTTTCTGATAAGGGGTCGTTTCGACGGTGGTGTCGATCACTATAAAAAGTTTACCCATATAGTTTTACGGCATGACCGAGCATAACATCTCCCATGTCTTGACCATTTGCTCTAATAGCTAGTAGTCATCCGTGATTAACCTCCTCCGTATTGGCCTAGGGACGAATTGACGGGGATGCTTGGAGCGAGCGAATCACCTTTTACCACATGATATAGTGTTGTTTAAATTCAATTTGGTTTCAATTGGAATTAGAGATTAGCCAAAATGCAGGTCAAGGTGGATGGTATATTAGTTTTGCTTTATACTCAATTCCAAGGTTTGTTGGTTGAACCAACAATGAACTAATTCGAATTGATTTGGTTCAACTAAGTTGGCATCTTAAGGTTCAATAAAATCCCTCCCTAATTGAGGCTAACTTCACCCTCACCTCATCATATGTTTTAGGTGTCTAGTGTCTATCAGGTGGTATGCTCATCCTTGAATTGAAATTCGAAAAAACATAAGAAACACATCTTTAAGTGTTATGCCATTTGCACGTATTGGACACCTGCTGCTAAGGAGCTATATTGACCCTTCAAGTCAGTTTCACTCGGACTCAATGGCATATAATAAAAGATTCAAAAAAAGATGCGTGAGATAGATAGATCCCTAGCTTTCATTAAGCCTGGTGGTGGTTCTATTATTATATATGAAGCAAGATTCAACTCGTCTATGGAACAATTTGTGGAAATCAACGTCATTCAAAAATACTGAACTAGGTAACACCGAACCAGAAATGACTCAACAACTTCATTCAAGACAAGCTAATTGGAACTGATCTTCAAATTAAATTTGATGACTATTAGCAAGATGTAGATAACACTAATAAAATCCTAACAATTTACAGCCAATGAGACAAACACTTTGCTATTAACACAATGTTTAAGAATGTGTGAAATTGTCTTTTTACGATGACAAGTGAAATCTATTGTGCCATTTCTAGGATGATACAAGATTAATGGCAACAAGAGCTGTGTTCAAACTCCTGTCACATACAAGCTAGCTGCAAAAACAATGTCACGTTTTATAGCATTTGAAGCTGTTTCCATCTTCTTGTAAAGGCTGGAGTTGCCCATTATTGAGGCTGCGTTCTTGAATTCACGACATGTTTCATCCAGTCTAACAATACTTCTTACTATGAGACCTTCAGGTACGTCAGTGAGTTCACAAATATCAGCAAATGGGGTTCCCTGAAATGCATAAATAAAATATCAGAGGACTTCTGAATCATGTAAAATACAGTGAAAAGTGTCTAAAACTCAGACCTTTGCCCATTCGTATACAACTTCAACAAGGCCAAACTTGAGATTGTCTCGTGCATATTCCACTGGATCAATAGAGAGTTTAAACTGTGCCTGGAGTTGACCCAATCTAATCGCTGTATCATATAACCTAATGCAGGTAGGAAGGGAAGATAAAGCTATAAATAATAAGATTCTTGAGGTTCTAACTGATGTAATTGGCAATTTAACACAATGTAAAAAACATCAAAACACGGTTTTATACATGAAACATTAATAAGCACAAATATTCATCTTTCACCAACGTCTTAATGAACCGTCAGCCAATGTTTCATATAGCAAATCTAAAGAAATAACACATCAATTCAAGGCTTTCCCTGAAGGGAGAAGGATGCATGATAATATTCATGTTGTAAGTGAGATTGTACATTCTTTTTATAAACAAATCTGAAGAAATTGTGAAGGTTAATTTAGAAAAAGATTATTGATAATGTTACTTGGACAGCTATTATAACTATATCGAGGCCTTCGGGGTTTCCTAAACACTTCCTTTGCTGGATTAGAGGACGGTTGACCTCAAGTTTACTTCATTCTAAAATGGAAAGTCAATGGAGTGTATTGAGTAATAGTTGCTAACTGGAATGTTGGACCATATGTTAGATGAAAATCTTTCCATGAAATTTTCTCATAATTTTTATGACGATAACCTATCTTACAAATTACAAAGTCCATGTCAGACTTACAAGTCTGAAATTCATATCAGTGTAGTATGAGCCCACAAGAATTCAAATTTCAAATGTTCTTGGACATACTGTTTCAAGTATCTTGGGGGATATCTTAAGAATCTTCATACATTTTTTATTAGAATAATTTAACACCCGTATATACAATTGTGTCTACAAAAGAAAAAAAAAAGTCACTAATCCTTCAACTACCACAAGCAAAAATAAAAAAGTAAAAAAAAATCCTAAAAAATCAGCTATAAAAAAGAGAAATAAATTAATCCTCCAATAGAAAAATACATCAACAATCACCACCAAGGCTTTTATCCCACTATGTGAGATTGACTGATCCCCTATGCCATTAATGACTAGATCTCTTAATATATCCTCATTTATATTTAAAAAAAAAAATATTTTATTTTATTGTTGCTAAACAAGTCTTCTTTGATCTCATTCTTCTTTTAATAATGTTCGTATTTCTCATATTCTCACATTGCCTAACTTAACAATTATCTTACTACGGCTAAAATTAATAAACTTAAATTACATATATTGTCTTTACTAAGGTTAAAACCTTTTTACTTTTAATGTTTTAATGTTTTTGCCAAAATTCAAACTTAGCACTCCTTCACGTGTTTCATCAACGAAACAAATGTCATCTACAAATAACATACACCATAGTAACGTATCTTGAATGTGTTCTCCATTCATGACTAGTGCAAAAAGGTATGGATTTAGAATTAATCCTTGATGTAACTCTTATAAATCAACCTTTCAAAATAAAAGTGATTTTCTAGTGATTTCTAAATGACTCTTTAATGCTCAATATTCCAACATGTCTGAAGTTTGTTGGTGGAGAGAATAACACTAAAGACAGGAAGCTATCAATTAAAAATCTCTCAGGCTAATTAATTCAACTATGAGCTCTATGCAAATGTGACGAATGGAGATCAATCTATGCCTAATCACATAAGTTTAATTTGATTAAATAGAGGATAGTGACTACTAGAATGATAGTGACTGATTGAGCCTAGGTGCATGGAGGAAGATATAGTGTTAGTCATTCGTAAATGAAAACGCGAGTGGGGTGTTCATCTTGGGCTTCCAAAAAAAATCAGTGGTGTATTTAGGAACTGAAAGGTTGTTTGATGGTACAGATTGGGAATTGAGATAATTGAGACATTCGATTAAATGGTGGCATGTGAATTTGAAGAGCTAGGCTAGTGCAGGAGCTTATACAGAGATAAATGGAGCGTTAATTGTCTTTATTCAATTTTCTCAAATCTATTAGTGAACGAAACTTTAACTTTTTAACATTCCTAATAGTAAGTGTGTGGACAAATGGATAATAGATGTAGTGCTGATGGAGTGTTGTCAGCTAAGGTTTCTTATAATTTTACAAGAGAAAGGAGTCTGGCAAAAATGAATCAGCATAAGATGAATTTAGAATTTGTTTATTTTTCCACGATATGCACCATTCAAAAGAGGATCATATGCATTTGGCAAGTATTCTTGTTTATTCCCATCATTGCATAATCTGGTCATTTTTTCTAGTATATCTAGAGTAAGAGATACTTTTTTCCTATAATTTTTATTCTACTTATTAATTCATTACTCAAGTTGTAATTGTTTTTTGCTCATTGGTAGAAACCCAATAATTATATAGGTCTTCATGGATACATTTTTCTGTCATGTACAAAGAAATCTTATGTTCTATCATTTTTTTAAAAAATCAATAAACTAGGTGGTGATTGCATACATCCAGTTACTCATGATCAATCTAGATACCTCTCCCAACAAATGGAATGTGCTGATAGACGATCTGAGAGATTTTTAGTAAATTGTAATTTTTTAGGCTGATGATTTTTAAGCATTCACTTCTACTACTGTGGAAACCATGATAAAACAACAATGAGAGACTTAAGGACTGATCTCTGGTTAATACTGAAGCTTTGGTAAGGAGAATAGAAGTGCCTAAATATGAGAATGTGGTGTCAGTAGGAGTTCTTAGAGAGGTGGAAATTGCATTTTATTGATAGAAAAGTTATGCAACTGGGATTGCGAAAGCTGACCCTAAGGTGGTTGTTGTGGAAGACCCTGTAGTTTGGGGTTCTTTTACAACACAAAGTATGTGAGCTACATATGTGGGCCAAGTTTCAAGTAGTAGGTTGGATATGTGAGCTACATATTATTGATCAAACAAGTTTAAGCTATGCGAATAGAAGAAAACACCAACTTAGTTTATGGTAATTAGTATGCAGCATTATATCAAATTATTCTACATTGTATTGTTTAGGCTGGTTATTCAAATGCATCGTGCAAGCAATAGCACATTTCACTCTCCCGCCTAGGTTTCATTTGTAACACTGTCCATTAAGAGTACTAAATTTACCATCGTCACTAACCACTTGGATTATGAAATTTTGTAGAATTTATTTACGTGGGAGATACAATGGTGATGGTGATCAGTGAAAAAAATATTAACTATAGGTGGAAAGGTGATAATAAAAAAACTGTAGTATATAATTATAACTGTAGGATAATAAAAAAAAATTAACTACAGACATTAGATTCTGAAACCGTATATTTCAAAAACAAAGCATCATTTTGTAGGATATTATATAATTATACTACCTTTTTTTTGCATAAGCCAGCTTAGGAGTAAGTGATGGTTCAGTAGTGTTGTTCTGTTGGAAAACAAGAGAAGACATAATTGCAACTGCCTCTTCAGGTTCCAGATCATCCAATTGGTTCTCAAACAAACATTCTGTGCATATCAGTTCCTCCCCAGAGTTCATTTCACATGCAACCCGACCCTTCAATTGAACAACAAGATCAGAATCAATACAGTAGATCTCCTTGAGCACATCAATCTGCATATTGAGGCATAATGAATTAGTTTATTTAAGGAATCAATTGGTTTGAATGATCTTAAGGAATACAGGTAGACAAAAGAAAAAAATAATCAACGTGATAAAATTTTGAATATCACTAGTGAAAAGCTTTGCATGGATCTCAACATAGGGATACAATTTATAAAGCCAAGTCCAAATAATTGGGAAGAAATATGGCTTGATGATGATGAAGGTATATTGTACAATTACTCAAATTCAATCCAAACAACCGAAACCACAATATCATATCTATGAGCGGTTTGCATGCATCAATTTTAGTAACAAGCATTACCGGCACACAGATTTATACTTGTTTTTGAAAACTGCAACAAGATGGAAGCTAGTCGGATCAAAATTCCTTTCAAGAACAGTGTTTGCAGAACAGTATGCTGACATTAGTGTCAATAATACCCAAAAGATCAAAACTTTAAATCATCATCCCAGCACAGTCAAGGAGATAATCCAAGCTTCAAATAATATATATCTATTTCTATAATCCCATGGTTATTACAATCTGGCCTTTGCAGATCAGCATTTATCTTTGTAGGAACAAATTCTTTTGATATTAAAACGAAATTATAATGCATCAGAAAGAATGGAGTATATTTGAACATACCCGGCCTTGAAAGTCTGGCATTTGCTGAAGAGCATCATCTGACATTTGGAATTTTAAAGCATTGACTTCTTCTTTGTGCCTACTTTGCTCCTTCATCAACATGATATGTTCATTCAACTTTGTGCAACCATGGCATTTGTTCTCACTCATATTTTGCAAAAATTCATTGTAAATATGATACATTTGCACAAGAGCCATATCTTTCAATTTGAGATCTAAGAAGTAAAAAAAAAAAAAACAAGCATTAAAGAAAGAAAACTAGAAAACAATTTTCAAGAGAAAGGGGTCATGAATCATAGATCTTTTTCAACCCAATCATAAAAGTTTAACTGCCATCAACTATCATATAAGAGAGTAAAAGAAGCAGTGCAAAAACAATTCAAGTATGATCTGCATATGCTATATGACACACTGTCCAATGACTTTATTATTCTATGCAGGACACATACATATTCCACAATTGTATTTTCTTTGACCTTCAGATCTGTATTTTCTTTTTGTGGATGGATTATTGCCCTAACTATTTAAATTCAGTTCTCTTAGAATGAAATTTTAGTTTCAATTTTTTGACAGAAGATATTTGTGAGCTGCGATGAAAAGAATAACTGGGATATTTGCAAGTATAGCTATATACATAACAGAACAGTCATATAGCCGCCTTTATGGCTAAGGAAATAAAACACACCTTTTACAGCATCCAGAGCAGGAGGAAATTTGTTTCCATCAGGTTTCTGTTTTAGCAATTCCTGAACAGTTTTTGCATATGCAATGTTGCTTGCATCCTCAAGAAGTCGGACTTGATCAATCTTCATTTTGCAATTGCAAATAGAGATGATATCTTTGTTCTCCATTTCTGTAACAGCATAGTTAATCCCAGAAGCACTACCATAATGGGGCAATTTTATGTTTATAGCTCCAGATCCTTTCCTTGAAGTAATGGATGAAAAATACTCTTCTTCTGTACCACGCTTTCCTTTAGGAGTAATAAAATAACCTTGTTGAAAACTTTGATTCTCTTGTATTTTGTTCAAGGGACATGAAGCTTGCATAGACGAAGCAGTAGCAGTAGTCAATACTAAAATGATATATTGTTTATTAGCAGCAGCAGGAGTCTTCAGAACAACACCAAGTAAGTGGTCTTCTGCCTACCATTCAGTCAAAACATAATTCCAATAAAAAATGGCATCCACAGGAAAGTTTGTAGAAATGGAAACATGTGGAATTTTAAGGGATAAGTATTTAGACCACTCTAGAGAAGATATTATTGAATATGTGAATGAAAAAATATATATATACTATTGAATTTTATTTAATAAATATATTATATATTTAAAAATCCATAATTAAAACGTCAATAGGTCCCAAGCTCGAATGAAAAAGGTTGAGGGTTGTGTTTGGTTGTTAGCCAACATTAAACACTAGTGAATGTTATATGAATGGATCTATCAACTATTGTGCTAATGCTAAGTTACTCTCATGAAGGAACACATTATAAGTTCCAACTGCAATGACCGCTATATCTCCGTGTGAACTTGGGTGTAGTGTTAAATACGCAAAAGTTCTCATACCATTAAGAACAAACATTATATCGAACATAGAATATAGGAATGCTCACTAGTAGAGCAATGAAGATAGTAGATACAATGATTAGGATAAAAATTAATATTTTATATTTATAAAAGATAAAATGGGTAGGAGAGCAAGCAAAAATGATAGAGACACAGGAAGGAGTAAAACAAGAAATGCAATAAGTATTGTTGTAAATAGTTCGTTAAAGTAAAGCGTAGTTAAAAAGAGGATAAGATTATAACTCTCAAGATAGTGGTGACCAAAGAAAATATTAATGTGATTAACATATATGCACCTCAAGTAAGATTAGAAGAAGACACCAAATATAAATTTTTTAAAAAAAAACCTAGATGAGGTAATACAAAAAATTCTATCAAACAAAATAATTTAATAGGAGATCTAAATGATCATCTAGAGTAAGAAATGAGCAATATGATAAGGTGTGAGGTTAGAGTTTTGGAACAAGAAATAAAAAAGAAAAAACTATATTGGATTCTATGATAGTAAATGAATTTTTCATAGCTAATACGTATTGTTTTACATTAATTGATGACCTCACAAGAAATATGCAAGATATATTACCAAGATGTTTGTTGTTTGCAGATGATATTATTTTGATAGATAAGATATGTTAAGGAATAAATCTAAGCTCGATTTTGGTGAGAAACAATATAAGTGAAAGAATATATGAAATTTAAATTTAGCAATCTTAGACAATAGTATGACAAAGTTACCCATAACTGAGAGCTTTAAATATTTAGAATCAATTTTGCAAACATATGGAGGGGTTAAAAGAGATGTCTTATATAAAATGTAAATAGGAGGGCTGAAATAGAGTAGAGCATTAGATGGTCCTTGTGATCGTAAAGTATCGCAACGGAAGTTCTACAAAATGACATTAAACCAGTTATACTATATGTAGTTGAATATTGGACTATATCTCGAGCACACAAGTAGAATATAAGACCCGTAAAGATGAGGATGTTAAGATGGATGTATGGATATACAAGGATCAATAGAATTAGAAATGAGAATATTAAAGAAAAAGTCGGGGTTGCGTTTATTGAGAGAAAACTCACACATTTAAGATTATTTAGATGACTAATAAATACTTCAATTAGGTTATATGAAACTATGACAAATACGCACATTAAATGAGGAAGAGAAATACCAAAAAAAAGACTTGATTAATAACGATAAAAGAGGATGATAATAATAATACTATAGTAGGGGAATAAAACCTAATGATGTAGGAGGATCCAAGATGACCTCATTTAGTGGGATAAGGCTTGGTTGTTATTGTAATATTTGAAAACACATAACATGTGGCACCTTGCCAAGTTATTACTATGGTTTCTTTTTTCTGCACGTTCCTATCAAATTTAATTATCGATGTTTAGGATTTCAGTCAATGTCGATCAGCATAGGTGAGTCAATGTCAATCAGCATAGGTGAAATATTTTATTTTGTCCTTTGACTAACATGTAGAACAAGCTCAAGGCATGAAAATCGAGTATTTCTAGTAACTCGATGGAAGACCATCACTTCATCACCTGTGAAAATCCAATAAAAAATTTATGCGTGAATGCCAATGGAGATGAAAATCATGCAACACGAACAACCCACAGGCCACAATGCACATGGCCTAAGATACAAGCCCTTCTAGTTACTCAAAGTCCAACTCTTCAATGTCTATGAAAGTACAATGAAAAACTCATGTGCAAATGTCATGAGAGATGAAAATCTCACAATGTATTGTTTGACGCAAAATCCAATTAGACCATGCAACTTGCAATCCAACGATGTTTGTAGCAAAGACAACTAGCAAAGTTTAACTCCCAAAGAGATAAAAGTGTTGTTCGTCATCAGATCAAATGATGTCTGTGCAATTTGGGATCCAACATGTTCATAACAGAGATGAAACTAGCAAGCTTCGACTTACATGGAGACGAAAGTCTAGTGACGTTGTTCATTGTGAGATCCAATGATGGGAAGTCCAACTCCTTCACCTTCTTTTCGTCAAGGAGACACATGACTTTCCTCACCTTCGCCTCTTATGTTTTTCCTTCTTAACTTCCCCCTTTTGCTGGCTTCTAGTGTTCAGCACACCAATTTGACATATTTTGAGTTGACAAGATACTAAAACCATGGTTTGGCACATTTTTTCTTTTTCAACAAGAGGTCATAGTTGATTGTTCAAATTTATTTATTGCTATTATCAAACAACTGAACATGTAAAATTTAGAAGAGTAGGGAAGATTAAAAATCCCAATCTTGACTTCTGTCTACAGAAGCGGCCATCATTCTTCTACATGATTAAGAAGCATAAAGAGGAGGTGTGATAACTTTTCTGGCTTAGATTTAGTCCATGGTGGTCACCACCACTCTTCCTCTCCCTTGTCCCTTGTGATCGGGCATAATAGAGAGGTGACAATGATTTTGCTAGTTTAGGATCTCTAATTTATGCGAAGATGGCAATTAAGGTGGTTTCTCTTCCATCGATTAAGCAACATGATCTGAATTGCCATTGAATATGGAAGACATGCATCAATAGGCTTCAGTTCCTCTTCAACCAAGCAAACAAGGATGGCATGCACCGTAGGGTATCATAGATCTAGCAAAAGCATGATCTAGTGACGCTAGGGGCACCACATATGGACAACGTGCACCATATTGTGTTGATTCCAATTCAATTGATTAAGCAAGAAGTCATGGGCAATTGAGTGGCCTCTCTTCCACACATATGGTAGCAACATGATCAGGAGAGGCTAGTCACCATGTATGGAAAACGCACATCAACAAATGGTCATAGGCATCAACTATTGTTTTCTTGATTCGACGTTGTTGACAAAAATTTCTTCATGATCTCACACTGTGTGGGGCAGCACAATCAAAAAGTATCATTCCAATAAATACCAAACCTTGATACTACTCGGTCCGACATCAGTAATCTCACCAATATTACTATGTCAATTATGTTGATGAATATCAGATCATGCTGATAATCTACACCCTTTGACACTCTCCAACACACATCAAAATGAATTGAAAAGCATTTCTTATTTTTGTAGCTTGTGTTTGTACAACACAATGTCAAAACAATATCATTCTGGATGAAATACAATTCATATTTAGGTTTATAGTTATTTCTATTCAACTTCTTCATTTCCTTCATCCTACCTCCAATTCGCCACCAACACTATATGTATGAACGTCGACATAGTATCAATTTCAATCAAAGATCAAACCCCTGACATGACTCAAGATTTTAAACCCTTCACCTCATCAATCATGCAATCACCTCCCTGATTTGGATTGATT